>NW_019384441.1:264645-395251 GCF_000671375.1 Centruroides sculpturatus
ATTTGTAATAAGATACATAATGCGGTTATAATAAAATATTGTGCGATTATTTTCATATAATTAAAATTAATATTTATTTATTTTTTAGAGAATACGAGGGAAGCGGCGCTTCCAACGCTTCTAATGACGGCACGCCACTGGGAATAATACAATTTCATGTGCGCCGTCCTGCGGGGTGTCGAACTGTCGAGTGACGTAATATAGAGACTACTGTACTCAATACTGTCGCTATATAATGTGTATAATCAAGGAAAGGTATCATTAATCTGTCAATAAATCTGTATTTATACTCTACTTTTGATGATGCTATCTTATAAACTACCAAAATATGTAGTCTCAATATGAATGTCATAAAAATGTAATTTCACATGTCAAAATACAAAAAGTCCACGAGTGACCGAGTGGATAAAACCACTAAACACTAGTAGTTAGCCATAGGTTTGCGCCTTGCCAACGGGATGGCCACATGGCTTTCCGAGTTTTCTTTACGTTTGTAACATTTAAATGGGTACCAGTTTCCCTTAGAAAGTCCTCACGAGAGGAATCCCCCCTCGGCAAATCGCCCACGTCTCGCATTACTGTAAACAAATATACCAAAACTATGACAGAGTCAATGGATTATCTGGTCTCTGAATATCTATTGTTCTCGTCCTTTAAATTAGAGGTAATAAACAAGTTTTCCGATAGGTGTGTACTGCAATTGTCTGGGCTCTTGGTTTGTTTATATCTTATGCAGAAAAGCAGTGTAAAATAAATGTTATAATATCCGTAATTGCAAAAGCAACTGTTTTTTATAGAGCTAATCTTCCTATTAATATTCTTATTTAATACAAGTTAATTTAAAATAAATGAATAAAAACTAATAATACATTAAATGCATAAAAATTAGTTTTACATAAACTTTTGTATAGCAAAGGTTATGTTTAAAAAGCGACACATAAATTCAGTTTATCTAAATAATTTCGAATCTAACAAAATTTTATGAAATTATGCCAGTCAAGTAAATAATACGCATCAAAAAACCAGCTATTTAAATTACTTGTAAAGGTTTTAAATTATTAAGTTCATATTGATTTCAAATCATTTATTAAAAAAAAGTTCAGACGTTTAAAAATGAACATTTTATTATCATTATCTAGCAACATTATTATTGTACAGTAAATTATTAACATCTATAAAAGTTTTGAAACATTTTAAGCATTGTTATGTATATGTTACTGTGAATGACCGATATTTGGCGAATGTCAACATTCTCGGTGAACGTTAGCATTCACACAGTCGTTTCGTGTGTGTACGAAATATTTGCTAAATATCATTATTTCTCACTTACACCGGCCAAATGTCGGCATTCAGCATGCACTGATGGTGAATGTTGAATAAAAATATTTTTATTAGGTTAAGACAAAAATGCAATTTTTTAATATGCCAAAATAGGAGAAAGTTTAAGTAACAGCACATTCTAAATCATTAAGTTTCCTGGTAACAATTAAATCTGCATGTGGCGTCATCTGTTATGATATTTTATTTAAACATTTTTTAATAATTTTAATTATTATAAAATGGCAAAATGCTTAATTTTGAAACTATGGATGGATTTTATTTTTAAAAAGTTGTAAATGTTAATAACGAATAAAATTGACTGCAGTGCAGTGAATCAAGTGCAGTAAAATCGCCATTATAGAATATAGAAAAATCCCCACACACACCTTAACATCCATAGATATAGAGAAACCCTGGACCTGTCAAGGACCCTGAATCCAAAAAGGTGAAAATTTTGGGGGGATTATTTTTTGACTGATTGCCATAATTTCCCTCTGTTAAATACAACAGAGCCGGGAAAATAAAAATTATACAGATTAACGTAAATTGATAGCAATCGAAAACTCGATTGACATGTAGCGCGCGACCATCTTATAACCGGCAATCCGTAGACATGGCAAATTTTGACTTTGAATATCTCACTGTAGATTGAATTGTAAAATTTCGGTTTTATCACGACATCGGCCTTGCAGAATTGTGCATATTTGCAAAAATCATGTTTAGTGATCGTGTGGTTTCTTTAAACTTCGATCACAGACAAAGCACTTTCTGATCTTATGCTGCACTCAATAAACTGTGGCACTATCTTCGCATGATGGTTTATCGTTTATAAACAGCCTAATGACCGAGCGGTTAAGGTGGCAGCCTATCCTTATGGAACCTTGGCTCGAATCCAGACGGGTTGAAAAACCACAGGACTTTTTCAAGTAGTGATACGTCGGTCGCCAGTTGTGAGCCTAACCGTAAACCCATAATGCTAAAAATGTCCTCTTAGTAACAACAGGACGAAAAGAACATTTTAAAAAGTGTGCTATAAGTCCAAAAAGGTGTACCAGATAAAAGTAAATACAGTGCTGGACAAAAGTATAGGGTCATCATAAAAAGTGTGATAATTTATTAAAATAGGAAAGTAAAAATAATAAAAAAGTAACTATTAGAATCAATGGTACTGGAAAATACACGTGTAATAGAGATTGTAAAAAAAGTATAAGATTTGTTGTAATTTTTTGTTATTCAAGTCAACAAACATTTTGGACAAAATTATAAGGTCGAAACAGAAGTATACCAAATTTCTTCGCAAAGTACTAATTAATGCATTAGAAATCAATCACATCTTTCTTAAGTAGCACTTGCAGTAATCTGTCCGTCAATGGATTTTAACAAATTTTTGTCCAAGTTCTCTTATGAAGTCTGTAGAGCGTTTGTTTTTGTTCTTCCTTTGTGTCGAATTAACGACATCCATTTTCATAAATGTTGCATGACAACAAGTCCCACAGCTTTTCCATAGAATGTACAGTACGTTCGGACTATGTGCTAACTAGTTCAGAACAGTAACATTATTGGCTAAAACCCACTCCTTGGTTCTTGCGAATCAATGGCACGGAGCGTTATCCTATTGAAAAATCCAATTCGCCGGACATACACAACAGTGATTATGTTAGCAAATTTTTTCCGCAAGCATATCCTGATGTTATGAAGTTCGTATAGAAATCCTCACAATTGGTAGAACACCAACAGCAGCAAATGCACCCCAGACCCATCTTCAAACTGATGATTTGAGAAATATTGTTTGTTGTTAGGAATATGATGTCAGTAGGAAGTCATCTGGTCCATCAAAGTTAAACTTCTCGTCTGAGAAGAAAACATTGTTCCATTTCTCATCAAAGGTTACATGCTGACCAGCAAATGACACACGTACTTTTTCTGGACCGTAGTTAAAGGAAGATAACTTTTAAATTTTGCGAAGCGCAATGTATTTGTTGGTAGTTAAGACTGACTATTCTGGAGGTACTGTACAGTACATGAAAGATCCAAATGCGCCACTATATTCGAAGAGGAGCATTTGTTATAACGTGCAATAGACGCCGCTTGGTTTTTCTGGCGATAGATTAACGTTGGTGGTCTTCCTGACTGCTATCTTGTTCCTTAGTTAGCTAGATTTTATAGGACGGCAATTACAATTGTCTTCGAACGGCTATAGCAGCAAAAATTTGTGCTCCCGTTTTACTGCATTGCTTCATTCCCATAATTTTACCTCTTTTGAATTCACACGATTGTATCCCTTTTGGCATATTTATTGCTATCTGTTTGTTACTGTACTGAGTGATAATTGACATTACTTAAATCTGGTTTATAAAGTTAGAGATTATGAAAATTGTTTCTTGATTTTATTATTGTTACATTACGAATCGCGAAAACATAGTGTTGACCTTATACTTTTATTCGAAATGCTGTATATTGAACGAGCAATTATTTATCGTGACATGGTCACAATGACCTGCAATTCTTAATCATATTTTTAATTTCTTTCGTTTAAAATATATGCTCTCAACCTCAAATTAGTACTGTAGTCTCTTGTCCCTGTACACCATACAAACATAGTAAATATAACAAATCATTACGCTTTTTACAACTTTATACTTTTGTCCGGCACTGTATATATTAAACCCTTGGGTCTTATTCATAAAGAACGTTTTGTAATTCATACTGTAGAATTGATACGTTGTAATTTTAAAATTTTATATTTTAATTCAAACAAAATTAATCGCTGTTGAGACTTTTGCATAATAATTGCTTAAAATTGCTTTTAATAGTCTAAAGAAGAAGTTTCGTAGTAATTGGAAAATTTTAGTAGCCAAATCAACCAAAAATTATACAAATCATTCATTATATAATTATACAGTATACGACGGAAAGCCGAGGTGTTAGAAGCCCAGACCAAATTGCTCAAGGGACCCGGAAACGAATCTCAACAAAGCATTAGAATTTTGCATAAGCTATTTGGGCCAGATATGTCGGGTTCCATCTCTTAGCATTCAGCAACCCCTTTGTAGGTCTAGGTTACCTCATAATGGCTATGATTCTAAGCCTTTTTTAGTACTTATAGGACAGAAAGTGTAATAATAAAAAACGAATACAATATACACATGAAATTTTTTGAATACAGTAATAAAAATAAACTTTTTTTATTTTATATAACTTTTATTACATTAATAAAATATTGTTTTAATGAAAATTGAAATTAGAATAACAATACTTTATTATTATTTGAAATTATAGAGTAAAACAATTGAAAATGGCAAGTATATGCGAAGTGTGATGTTAACAGTTAACAGAAGTGACGTCATGGATGTCGTTACTTCTTTCTTTCAGATAATGCTGGTTTTCTTTCATTTGTAGATGTTAGGAGATTTATGTCTTTAAACTTGATTGAAAGTCTTATGACTAATGATATGATGTAATTTTAGCATTGACTTTAGTGTTTATCGTTTGATTTGTAATATGAAATATATAATTTTCTTTATCATCATTCATATTGTTGCATGTTCTCGTGAGGTTGTTGATGATCCCTCATCTAAACAAATCGAAAATAAAGTAAACAACCAAGAAGAATACGAAGAAGTAAGTTTCAAACATTATTTCATTAATCAAATAGAATAAAAACATAATCTGTTTTATATTTCATTTACATTTATTAAACATTATAGCACCCATAAATTTCTTTACATTATTAATTTTAGAATATAGTGTGAATTTTTATATTCTTTTTGATGTAAACATGCAGCTTGCAAACCAACATGTTTTGAGTATTCGGATTCTTAATACTTGTTATTCAATACATATTGGTGCAATATGTATTGAAGGTTAGAATGATAAAATAAGGGATATTAACAAAGATCTATTACTTTATCTATGCAGAAAATGTGAATCTGCAATGGTTGATGATTGATATGCATAACAGATAATATGTTGTAGAATAGAAATAAAACATGGCACTTTTACCTAGTTCTGAACCTTTGTTTTCATTAGTAAGCGAGAGAGAGAGAAAATTCAGAAACACTTGAAATTCTTATTAAGTTATATAAAAACCTATTGGAGGAATCTTCAACATACTTACAATCTGAGCACTTTTGGACTTTTGTGGTAAAATTGCAGCTATGAGTGAGATAGATGGGACCTTATCAGAGCTGCAGACCATGCCCACGGAAAAATATCAAAGGAATTGATAGTCTACATATTTGCGAGATATAGTGGTGGGTGAAACTTGTTAATTAAACAGTTGATAGGCTTAAAGGAGTGTGCGGCATGATCTCAATCATTCCCTGGAAGTAGTTTGTGCAATGGTGTTTCTTGTATTTTATGAGCTTTTAGCCATCTTTAGTAAAATGGAAAACAGCTGTTTTGACAAATAGTTATGCATTTTTTCACTTTTAAATTTTATTCTATTTTTGAAGGTCTTCAAAATTCCAGAATGGCTGTTTTCTGGAGGCTATATCTTGTGAAGTGTCACATGTAGACCATTGGTTCCTTTGACATTTTTTCATTCCTGTGAATGAAAAATTGGTCATGGTCTACAGTTCTGATAAGGTCCTAACAACCTTATTTAGAGTTATAATTTTAACTTGTTTGTGCCCCTGAAGGTAGAATTTGGTAGTCTGAAAGTGCTTAGGACGAGGAGTACATTAAAGACAATGATACTCTATCTCAAGATCACTCCAAAAATATAGGTTTTCAGTAGTAAAAAAGATAACATATGACTGCCTTTAAAATATATGTACCAAACTCCTGATTATCTGTGGTTTATTATGAATGCATTTTCAAAATATTATTGTAAAATGACAAAGAATCATAAGCAACATTTAGCTTTCCTTTCCTTTAAGGAACAGAAGTGATGTGAATCATTGACCCTGGAATATTATTTTGCAGCAGGCAAAGTTGGTGCTATAAATAGCAGATTTGAAAAAAATATTCTAGTAATCCTAAAATTAAAATACAATAATTTGGAAATAAGTAAAAGAATTATACATAGAAATGTAAAATTTAAGTTTCTAAATGATTTTGAAAATAGAAGAAATCTACATTTTGTTTATTGACTAGACATTTCAGCTTACAAAACTTGAGACACACCTGCAGCATGTTATAATGGAGTTGAGCTGTACAGTATATATACTGTAGTTCATTTAAAACCTCTAAATAGTTTTTTATAGTTTAGAGGGCTATTTTGGATTATCTGTGTTTTTGGTTTTCTATGTACACATATATGCTAATTAGCACAGATAATGAGTTTAGTGTATATGCCTACAGATGATTATTGCATCATGATTAGTTTAGCATATGGTCATATCACTTTATGACAAATTCCTCATAATGAAATAAGATTAGATGCAATAATAAACAATACACTCAACACCTATAAAATCCAACACAAATTTAATGTAATTTATTGATGAACAAACTTTCAACTACATTCGGTAGTCGTCATCAGGTTCTGGAATGGTCTAAAAAGAAATAGTAATTTGAATATAAAGATTTTAAAATTAGAATATGAATCTGATTGACAAGACTTGCAACATCACCACAGGTTTCTATGAAGGAAAAATCAATTACAAGACTTCAAAGAACAATCTCTATGCTTGATATAGAGTATTATTGTCTTTAAAATTTATGAATGTGTTTCTTTGAGTGTCTTTATATATTTCTAGTTTTTCTAAAGCTTTTGATATGTCTTGTCACTAATTTGATGAATGAAGTATGCATTGTCAAGTTGGATTTGTACTTTGTTGTTGGAAGAATTGCTGACAGTACTGTATCAAAATGACCTTTTTTGATAGCTGCCTCATGCTCCTTCAATAAATTATGTTAAATTTGTGCTGGATTTGTTAAGTGTTGAGAGTATTGCTACAGTTATAGATATTCAGCAACTTAAGTTTCAGAGTCATGGAGTATTTTTCTGCTCGGTACTCTTCCAAGTTATAATAAAAGCACCAATCTTTAGACTACTAGAAAGATATTTTACTTGACTAGATCTTTCAATCTAAAAATAGATTATCATCAGATTTACTTAATAACTAAAGTAGAACATACATATATTCAAATATATTGGAATAAATTAGAAATTTTAAATATTTAACATTAAATTGCTTTGTTGGTATCCATGTATATTTATGTAATTAATATAATTCATAGTTATTCTTAAGAACTTTAAGATTCATTCAACAAAGCAGTTTGGGTAATTTCCTAAGATTAAAGTTGGCGTTTTCTGTTGTACAGTATTTAAATGAACAGAACTTTTTAATTGAAACGATATACAGAAGTGTAAGCAAAGAAGGAAATGTCTGTGTAACATTTTGCCTTAGAAACTTCATGATAAACAATATTTTAGAAATGATAAAGGCAAAATCAATATAAAAACCAATGTGGGCTCTCACTGTCCAGACACATGAAAGCCTCTTAAAAATTGGTACTTCCATTAAATTTTATGCGCTAGAGCAAGTATGAGTGGTGTGCAGTGTTTTTAATCAATTGTTCCAGCTTTTGAGAGTTTAAATGTGGATATACATAATACCAGTAAGATATGGAAATTTTGAACTAAACACCAAATACATGACTTGTATACCAAGAAATTTGGAGGAAGGAATCATAGAATATTTATACTCATTAATAAAAATGTTATGCACTCGGATAGAATTTTCTGATTACTGCAGAATCCTGCATACAGCTATATCTCAGACAGGTGTGTAAATGATTTCAGTTGTGATCCAATCACATGCCAGGTATTGGCATTAATATCTTAAAATTGCTATCTCAGTATCCTATAAGAATGCTTGTAAAGGCTCATTGTATTCAGAATTTTTAGTGTACCCGTCTCTTAAAAATACCATATTTACTCACATATAAGACGAGGTTTTTATTCAATTTTTACTGCTTCAAAAACCTAGGTTGTCCTATATGTACGAACAAAGGATTCTTTGCCTTTTTGCAATATTTTTTTTCTCAACTATATACTGTATTTGCATTTTTTACTGGATGCTCACCCTCTGGTGTTTAAAAAAAACAAGTGGGCATGGTCTACAGTTCTGATAAGGTCCTAACAACCTTATTTAGAGTTATAATTTTAACTTGTTTATGCCCCTGAAGGTAGAATTTGGTAGTCTGAAAGTGCTTAGGATGAGGAGTACATTAAAGACAATGATACTCTATCTCAAGATCACTCCAAAAATATAGGTTTTCAGTAGTAAAAAAGATAACATATGACTGCCTTTAAAATATATGTACCAAACTCCTGATTATCTGTGGTTTATTATGAATGCATTTTCAAAATATTACTGTAAAATGACAACGAATCATAAGCAACATTTAGCTTTCCTTTCCTTTAAGGAACAGAAGTGATGTGAATCATTGACCCTGGAATATTATTTTGCAGCAGGCAAAGTTGGTGCTATAAATAGCAGATTTGAAAAAAATATTCTAGTAATCCTAAAATTAAAATACAATAATTTGGAAATAAGTAAAAGAATTATACATAGAAATGTAAAATTTAAGTTTCTAAATGATTTTGAAAATAGAAGAAATCTACATTTTGTTTATTGACTAGACATTTCAGCTTACAAAACTTGAGACACACCTGCAGCATGTTATAATGGAGTTGAGCTGTACAGTATATATACTGTAGTTCATTTAAAACCTCTAAATAGTTTTTTATAGTTTAGAGGGCTATTTTGGATTATCTGTGTTTTTGGTTTTCTATGTACACATATATGCTAATTAGCACAGATAATGAGTTTAGTGTATATGCCTACAGATGATTATTGCATCATGATTAGTTTAGCATATGGTCATATCACTTTATGACAAATTCCTCATAATGAAATAAGATTAGATGCAATAATAAACAATACACTCAACACCTATAAAATCCAACACAAATTTAATGTAATTTATTGATGAACAAACTTTCAACTACATTCGGTAGTCGTCATCAGGTTCTGGAATGGTCTAAAAAGAAATAGTAATTTGAATATAAAGATTTTAAAATTAGAATATGAATCTGATTGACAAGACTTGCAACATCACCACAGGTTTCTATGAAGGAAAAATCAATTACAAGACTTCAAAGAACAATCTCTATGCTTGATATAGAGTATTATTGTCTTTAAAATTTATGAATGTGTTTCTTTGAGTGTCTTTATATATTTCTAGTTTTTCTAAAGCTTTTGATATGTCTTGTCACTAATTTGATGAATGAAGTATGCATTGTCAAGTTGGATTTGTACTTTGTTGTTGGAAGAATTGCTGACAGTACTGTATCAAAATGACCTTTTTTGATAGCTGCCTCATGCTCCTTCAATAAATTATGTTAAATTTGTGCTGGATTTGTTAAGTGTTGAGAGTATTGCTACAGTTATAGATATTCAGCAACTTAAGTTTCAGAGTCATGGAGTATTTTTCTGCTCGGTACTCTTCCAAGTTATAATAAAAGCACCAGTCTTTAGACTACTAGAAAGATATTTTACTTGACTAGATCTTTCAATCTAAAAATAGATTATCATCAGATTTACTTAATAACTAAAGTAGAACATACATATATTCAAATATATTGGAATAAATTAGAAATTTTAAATATTTAACATTAAATTGCTTTGTTGGTATCCATGTATATTTATGTAATTAATATAATTCATAGTTAATTCTTAAGAACTTTAAGATTCATTCAACAAAGCAGTTTGGGTAATTTCCTAATATTAAAGTTGGCGTTTTCTGTTGTACAGTATTTAAATGAACAGAACTTTTTAATTGAAACGATATACAGAAGTGTAAGCAAAGAAGGAAATGTCTGTGTAACATTTTGCCTTAGAAACTTCATGATAAACAATATTTTAGAAATGATAAAGGCAAAATCAATATAAAAACCATTGTGGGCTCTCACTGTCCAGACACATGAAAGCCTCTTAAAAATTGGTACTTCCATTAAATTTTATGCGCTAGAGCAAGTATGAGTGGTGTGCAGTGTTTTTAATCAATTGTTCCAGCTTTTGAGAGTTTAAATGTGGATATACATAATACCAGTAAGATATGGAAATTTTGAACTAAACACCAAATACATGACTTGTATACCAAGAAATTTGGAGGAAGGAATCAAAGAATATTTATACTCATTAATAAAAATGTTATGCACTCGGATAGAATTTTCTGATTACTGCAGAATCCTGCATACAGCTATATCTCAGATAGGTGTGTAAATGATTTCAGTTGTGATCCAATCACATGCCAGGTATTGGCATTAATATCTTAAAATTGCTATCTCAGTATCCTATAAGAATGCTTGTAAAGGCTCATTGTATTCAGAATTTTTAGTGTACCCGTCTCTTAAAAATACCATATTTACTCACATATAAGACGAGGTTTTTATTCAATTTTTACTGCTTCAAAAACCTAGGTTGTCCTATATGTATGAACAAAGGATTCTTTGCCTTTTTGCAATACTTTTTTTCTGAACTATATACTGTATTTGCATTTTTTACTGGATGCTCACCCTCTGGTGTTTAAAAAAAACAAAAGTATTTTATCTGGGCTGTTTCAATTGTTCTTGTGTATTGTTAGGAGTAAAGATGAATAGCAGTATGAAAAGGAAAGCTTTTGAATTGAATTCCAAATTGAAATTTCAAAATCACATGGGAGCCTGATATAAGTTTTAATCCATTCCCACGTTAAAACAGATGATTATTTGGAAATTAGAATTTGGAGATACTCATAAGTGTAATTGATGGAGGGTGAAAAAATAATAATAATGCAGTTAGAGATGTAATGGGTGGATTTGACTGTCAAGAATTGGTAAAAAAGGTTCCTGATTGTCCAACTTTACATGAACAATTTATGTTGTCGATTTTACAAGATTTTTCCTTAAAGTTTAAAATGCCAGTAATTTTTGAGGGATGATGTGTGCATTTATGTGTATTTGATATTTTATTTGGGATTAAATGAAATAAAATTAGAATTGTATTAATAAATCTAATTTTCTTTATTTTTGTCTCTAAAGTCACACCTCATCCTACATGTGAGTAAATACAGTATTTAAACACAAGGGATGCCAGTATGATACAGACATTATGCACAGCTGATGGAGTTTGAGAAAGGATTATTATTGAGCTGAAGGAAGCAGAATGGCTGTTTCATTAAGTTGCCCATCATCTGGGCCATTTTAGCCTGATTGTGAGAGGTGTCAGGGTCAGTTGATACGTCAGGACCAATATCGGGGTCAGTAGCTAATTAACCACTATTCTGAGTAGGCTTAAACCGTTTCCTAATTTATTGTTCATTAAGGCATTAATATTCATTTGTGGGAGCAGATGGGATATCAACTTCAGCCATCTGCAGTTATGAGGGATCTGGAGTGGCATCATAGATGTTGCAACTGCAGTTGCAACATCTATGGATAAATAGGCACAGGATAGCATATACAGTAGTGTCCTAATGCCTCCATACCTGATCATACTATAGCATATATCTGGAGAAGAGGTCCTGCAAAGTACTGAAGGTTCCTTTACATAGTACCATTGTTAAATATTGTTCTTTTGTTATGATATTGTAATCAATTTTTACCCTTGTTATTACTTTTGCACTAATAAAATTTTATTGGATTATAATGTGTCTTTTCTGATATGTAAATTTTTAATCAATGAGTGTATATGATGTCAAAAAAGAATTACAGCATAGACCTAGCTACAATTATTTTACAAAAGTTTTATGGAAGCTAAGAAAAAATCATTAAAGAAGTAAGGAACTCAACCACAGGAAATATTCTAGAAAAGATAGAGATACAACAAAAAGTTTATCATGAAGAATTGTATCAATGCCAGAAATGCTGATCTTGGAAATAATAGTGCTGATCTTGGAAGTACACTAGACTCTTGCTAATCAGGCCATTCCTTAAACAGAGTTCCAGATTACTGAATATATAAGTCTAAAGAGAATGAATGACATGACCTGTCTCCCTTTAGTACTGATTCTTTTAGGAGACAGTGGACTAATGATATGGTATTCTGACATGCAATGTGCATACATGTAAATAAAAATAAAACTCATAAATATGTTAAATGGGATGTGTGACATGACTAACATTTTCTTGGAAATGAAAGTATATAGGGAATGGTATGTTAGATAATTCAGAGACTGGATAATATATTAAGGGCTGGATTTGGTAAGAGTATATAAATTGGCACTTAAAAAAATTATATTTTTGATAATTATTATATTTTTTATATTATTTTCATTTATTTACAAAGTTTATTCAAAAAGTTCCAGGAATAGTTATATAAAATATTAAAGATACAACTTTTATATAATTTACAAGTGATTAGTTTCATGCATTTATATGATATTAATCATAGAACTATTTCATATACATGGTGTAAATATTTTTTTATGAAAATAAAAACTATAAGTAGCAACACTCTTTTAAAATTTGTTATGGAAGGTTTTGAATAACAGAAAATCTACAAGAACATGTTACAGATGTTCAATACTGATCCAGATTATCTTGAGAATGAAACTAATGAGCAAAACTTTATACATTTGCATAAAAGCATATGTAAGAAGCATATTTAGGCTAAATTTTTTATAAATGAATATTTTCACCTTTTTATGAATAAATATATATTTGGTACTTTTTCATGATTTACCTTAAAAATACGTTGAAAAAATTATCAGTTCAATTCCACTGTGGTTTTACCCCATAAAATTCAAGCACGTCAGGCATAGACAAAGTAAATTAAACTCTTTCCACACTAAACTTTGATGTATTAGTATGCAAATTTTAATGGATTATCCTTTTATTGATTGTTTTCTATCAGCTGACTAAATTTCATTACTTTATATTCAGTAGAATTTTTTAATTGATTTTTTTTTAATAAATTAATCTTTTGTTTACATTAAATTAGGGTTAGTGCTCTATAGAAAATACGTTGAAACTGCTTCTATTAATAATATAAAAGCTGTTGTCTATGTTTGTGTTTATGAATTCATTACAATTTCTCAAATTTTGGTCTAATCCAGGTGGAATTTTGGTTACATTCCTTTTATATTTTGATAGAAAGTATAGGCTGCTTAATTTACAGAAATATAAGTTATAATTCTTGAAATCTCTGCTCTTCTCATAAGATATTCCATTGTACTTAATGGAAATTTCTAGTTGTGATATATTTGAATAGTTGACCACTTCTGACCTGTTATATGTCATCGCCTCTCCAAGAACAGCTATACTTGAAACATTTCTAACCATTTCATTTAAAAATCATTGGTTTGACTGCAGCTGGTAACAATGGGAAAAGTAAAGTTGTCCATAAATGTTTGAAAAAATTTGTTGCTAAATTTGGAGATCAAGTTTTTAGCACTGATGACTGTTTTGAATTATGTTGACCATGTGGGAAAGCTATAAATGCAGAAAGGAAGTTTCAGATCCTGCAGTATATTGATGCTGGTACATAAAACAGCTCCGAATAACACTAATCTAGAGTACCTTTTACACATTTCTAGCAGCCATTAGATGTTGCAAAAGCCTAAGTGCAAATGTGAAAATGGCTGAAGTTGACCAGTGAACAGGGCCAAAAATATTTGCACTTAGGATTTTGCATTATTAGATGGCTGCTGGAAATGTGTGAATGTACTCTAGATTAGTGATACAATAATTCCAGCATTATGTATAGTAAGTGTTTAGTTCTGAATAAATTCTGAAGAAAAATCTCCTTCCCACTGAAAATAATTCATTAACCATAGCTGCAGGAAAGCAATCCTAATTTAACAAATGATTTTTTTGGCAGTAGACATTCCTTTTCACAAACTAAATAATCTTACATTCTATCAATTTCTGGAGAAATAGACCCAAAAAAAACATACCTGATGAATTAACAATTAGGAAATCTTATCTATTGAAATGCTATAAAGATGTTAAAGGCATGATTTACACCGGATGCAAAAGCAAAGAGAGCAAACGAGGCAAGTGAAGTGAATTTTATTCACACTGCAAGCAGTGGTAAACATGATTGTGAATTATAGTTTCACACTTTTACCAGTAGATGGCATTTTAAAAATTCAATACATACTACACTTGCAATGTTAACTTTCTTCTTTTTGTTTACTGTGTTGTATAGGCTTATCAAAATTGAATTATATAACAGTATTGTTTTTTAAATATTGGATGGTTTTTACTTTTTTAGCTGTTATAACAGCTGGGAAAAGGACAAAATCATAAAGTTGTATGCCCTTTGGAACTAGCACAAAGTTGCTGTTGAGAACAAATCACACAGGAACACTTCTTTTTGATGGAAAAAGTATGTTTATTTTCTATAATTTAGTAAGGATATACATTTTGGGCTTAATGCCCTCTTCAGTCCTGTTTTATTAAATATACCAGCAAAAAATTTTGTAAGAAATTTACAGAATGTATTAGATTATATTTAACATACATGTACAAAAATTTCTAAAAAATATGATTCTGCCTTTTTGTTTTAACTGATGGCACATTTTATATGGTTAAGGCAGGCAAGTGATTGCAGGTGCTCTATCAGAAAATGATACATGCTATATGTCTAGTCCTAGTCTATGCTCTTCATTAAGTTGATTAAGTTGCTGAAGAAACCAGAATCTGATCTGTTATGCAAAAAGCTACATGGGGTTTTGGACAAAAATCCAGATTTTCAGAGCTATCAATTATATCCAGCATTGTACAAGGAAATGAAGGCTGTATTTCTGATCTAAAAAATGACTATACAATTGAAGAATTAACATGTTTTAAATATGCACCAATTACATCAATTTGCATAGAGAAGTTTTTTAGATATATATATGTATTTTTTTTTTTTTATAAAAGTCAAAGGTTCAATTTTAAAAATTTAAAAATGTATTTAGTGAACCACTGCAACTATTAACTGTTCAGAAATTACATTTAGTATCAATAAATGATTTAAGTTGTCATTTTCTGTGTTCATTGGTATTCTTAAATCAGAATTTAAAAATGCATATTTAGACAATTATAAATGCATGAAGTTCCAGATCTTAGTCATTACTAGTGATGAAGCCAAGAGATAAACAAGCAAATAGATAGTTTGAGCTAAGCCTAGACCAAAATGGGGAAGACTGAAAAGTACAATACAAGACTTTGGAGGTGATACTTTTTGACATGAAGGGGATTGTTTATTATGAATTTATTCCTGAAGGCCAATTAATCAACTTGTTTATTTTAACATAGCCATAGAAAGATGTTTGTCATACAAGATCATTTTAAATTTTACATAAGATATTGATAATAAATGATAATTAAAAGAAAATAAAAGTAAAATGATTAATATTTGTAATACAGTGGAACCTCTCTTAATGAGCATAATTCATTCCAGAATCTTACTTGTAATGCGAAACACTCATTAAGTGAAACAATTTTTCCCGTATAAATTAATGTAAAATACGATAATGCATTCCACACTGGAAAAAATACTCAAATATTTTATGTATAACATTTATTCAAAGAAAATTATATAATATACATTGTTAAGGAGCGTGAATCATATTCATCTTTTTTTCTAGCGCAGAATGAATCAACCTGGAATGCAAATTTGATTTGTAGAAAACAAAAAAAAACTCACAGATAATATGTCTGATAAACATGCCAAACGATATGCCAAATTCTTGGGCTATGCAGGATATAATTAAATATTAGAAATTAATTAATTTGACTAGAGGTAGGCAGTTATGCTGTCATCTTGTATTAAATTTAATGACCAATTCCAAATTAAATTTTAGAAATGTCTAAATTGAAAATTAATTATTTATAATTAGTAAATTTAATACAAGATGACAGCATAACTAGCTACCTCTAGTCAAATTAATTAATTATAGCCTTTACATAGCCCATGAATTTGACATACCATTTGCTGAGTTTATTATATAATGGGCTATGGTTGATGTTTATATGTAATATGTGTGAACACAAGTTTGGAAAAATGTGTGATCACAAGCGATACTAAGATGCTAGCAGTATGAGTGCTAAACACAGACTGATGTAGCATGCCTACAATCTGGGACTTCCCTTCTCTTCATCACTCATTATGCGAAACATTGCTCATTAAGCGAGTCATTTTTTTACAATTTGTTTTACTTGTTATGCAACGTTCCACTGTATAGTCATTAGTATATTGTTAGGTACCTAATAAACTAATGGTAAAAGTTGTAGGAAATGACAAACAAGTATTGTAATCCCCTTAAAAGTTTACAAACTTATAATAATCCCCAGTGTGGGGATGTACCACCTTATTGAAACATCACCATGGCTGAAACTCTTCCAACTGGTATTACAGAAAGCTCCATTGAAAGTTTATGATTGTGGACTCAGTAAAAAAAAAAAAAGTCCAATAATACTGTTATGCAAGCATCCATACCAAACATTAACTTTTGGATTCCCATATTTTCTTTTAAATTAATATGCTCTTAATCCCTCAAATAAGACTTTACCTTTCACATCTCAGAAAAGGTAAATAGACAAAGTCTTATTTGGGGCTATATCTTCAAGAAACCAACATATTTCAAGTAATCTTTGTTTGCATCTAAACATTGCAAGATATTAGTTACAAAAGCAGCACAGCAAGAGTAATAATTTTGCTTTTAACAAAATGAATTATCATGATAATTTTAAGCTATGTTAATAATTAGTTCAAAATACATTGATACTCTAGTCAAATTAATTAATAACTAATTGTTAATGTAGCCTTAAAATTGCCTAGTAATTCAGATTGTTTGGTTTTAATCAATCAATTTGAGTTTTGAGATGTTATTATATATAGATTATTTTGCTATAAAACTTGTACAATTTATACTTTGTACTCAAGCAAGTGAGTTTATTTCAGGTCCTGACTACCATTTTTTGGTACATGGTGGTCTACTGTGTTGCAAATGATGGTAGCTCTAACCTTTCCAGCAAATAATGTTATCTTAAACTTTTATGTTCTTGGCAAATAGATAAACTACAGGAATGAATTTCAGCAGGAAGAACTTTTTTGATCTAAAAAGTAATAATTGCTTAGAGTTCTTTATGAGACCATTTTTATAACCTGTTATCATTTGGAAATACTACATCACAATTACTAATTAAAAGTTAAGACAACTGTCTATTGGCATTAATGAACTTTAATAATTAAAAAACAAAAATTACTTAAGCACTTTCAACATTTACAGAATGTTTCCTTCAGGTGAATAGAAAAGGAATTTTAGAACATTGATTGTATATATTAAATTTAATGTTAGGATGTTCTAATTGGAACATACATATTAAATTTGAATAGTACATTATTAATTACACATCAAATCTAAGGTAAAAACAAAAATGGAATAGTGGTTGATAATTAAATTTTTTGCTGTAGTTAACAAATAACACAAAAT
This sequence comes from Centruroides sculpturatus, assembly GCF_000671375.1. Lineage (NCBI taxonomy): Eukaryota > Metazoa > Arthropoda > Arachnida > Scorpiones > Buthidae > Centruroides > Centruroides sculpturatus. The sequence continues at coordinate 282,388 of NW_019384441.1, forward strand.
TGTTAAAAAAATATTTATGGTCAGGAGTTAGTTTTTAAACCATTGAATAGCAAAACCCAAGTTCTTGGGCATTCCAATCCAATCCAAATTACACTTTATTTGTAATACGGCAATTGCCTGTTACGATGGGAGATACATTTACTTGTATATTGTGACATAGTACATATTACATAATATTTTCCTTCTAATTGTTTACAAAAGTTTTAACATAATTATATAGATTAACTATAAGTTCTTGGGCATTCTAGAGTGGGCATATTACAAAACTCCAATTTCTTAATAAACAATACCTCTTAAATAAAAAAGATATTGTCATTCACCCATTACACAAGGAAGGCTCATTCCAAGGGCACAAAGCTATGACAAATATTCTCCTAGATAGTTCCATGGAATTTCTTTTATTATGAATGTAATTCCGTTGCTCTGTTATGCAGCTTTGTAATTTTCTTGTTGTGGCCCTGATATAAACTATCTTTGCATCACTGTTTTGGTGTTATAAGAGAACTAAGTAAATGCCTGATTCAGAAAAAAACTAGATAAACTGTCTCTATCGTTACGTAGTATTCTGCATAAGGGCAAATATGGTTTTATTGGAAAGTTAAATTATAATTTTCAAAACTGATGATGCTTAAGGACACAGGCCCAAGATATCCGATAGATGAGCTTATAAAACTGAGATCCCCTTTCTTTGCTTCTACTGCTTCTACTGTTGTAGGTGGGAAGAGTGACTTATGCTCATGGGTGTTTATTTGAATTTTGCATGAGTATGTCCTACATTATATATGGCTGAAGCAATAAACTATAATTCTTTGTGTATTACATATTGTGAGGATGGCAATGTGTAGGCCCTATGAATAAGTGCAGCTATGGTGTTCTTGTCCAGTTAATTGGAAAAAAATAGCAGGTATGATGTGAAGATATAGACCGAACTTGTGTTGGATGTATACTGAAACAAATGTCCTTACAATTTTTGCATTAAAAGATCTAAGAAATTGATGCTGCTGTCTTTTTCTCTTTCTATAGTAATATTGATTGACGTGTATATCAGTGATAATTGTTGTACATTTTATGAAAGCTTGACATCAATTCCATCCCAAGCCAATAATACCATATTTACTTGCTTATGAGACAATCTCATATATAGGACAAAGAGTGACTTTAAAGATCAAAATAAAGAAAATTAGATTTATTAATATAATTCTATTTTTATTTCATTTAATCACAAATAAAATTTCAAATGCATGTAAATGCACACATTGCCCTGCAAAAATTACTGGTATTTTAAACTTTAAGGAAAAATCTTGTAAAATTGACATAATTTGTTCATATAAAGTTGGACAATTGGGAACCTTTTTTGCTAATTCTTAACAGTTGAATCCACTCTCCATCGATTACATTTATGAGTTTCTCTGAATTCTGATTTCCAAATAATAATCCATTTTCACATGGGAATGGATTAAAACTTATATCAGGCTCCCGTGTGATTTTGGAATTTTAAATTGGAATTCAATTCAAAAGTTTTGCTTTTCCTATTGCTATTCATCTTTACTCCTGACAATACACAAGAATGATTGAAACGACCCAAATAAAATACTTTTGATTTTAAACACCAGAGGGTGAGCATTCGGTAAAAAATGCAAACACACGGCAGAAAAATTTTTGTAAAAATGCAATTAATCCTTCGCTTGTGCGTATAGGACGACCTAGGCTTTGAAGCAACGAAAAATGAAAAACCTTGTTTTATATGCGATATCAAATATATAACAGTGGATACCAGATTATGAGAGGAGAAGAAAAAATTCTAAATTTAAACTTCAATATATCTCATTAACTCAGCTAAGACTGTTGAAAGAGAACCCATTGGTATGCCTTTTTTCTGAAGTTAAATTTGGTTGTTGAAGCAAAAATAATTGTTATCTGTTATTAGGAATAGAGATTCATGTATTTCTAAAACCTGTTGCTTAGACAAACTTTGATTAAATAGTAGCATATTTGCTGACATTACTGCCTCAAAATAGGGTACAGACAGATAGAGGAACACAACATCAATCTTATAAAAATAATATGAGTGGTCAGTAAAGCACCCAGTATTTTGGTGATTATTCTTTTTGCCTCCATGGCTAATAAAACAACTAATTCAGAGTGGGGATTAGGGAGTTTAGAAATAACATGATCTTAACTTTTATATAGTACTAGCAGATAAGCTTGGTGTTGCTTGGGCAAAAAGTAATTATAGCGAAGATTAAGATTATTACATTACAGCAATCTTACCCGTTTTCACAGAATGCAAGAATTAGGTTCTCCTGTTTCCAGACTAATTAGAAAATTTTTTGATGGGTCTAAAATTATGTTCGATTTAATGCAAAAAACTGCATCTACACCTGTAAATCTTGCATGTTGCTTTCTCTTAACACTTCCATTGTTGAAGCCTTAATCCTGTCTCTTTCCCTGCAGGGAGATTTTGAAAAATCCCTTGTTAGTGTGTGTTCTCGTGATGTACCCTAACTGTGTACCAAATTTAAGTTTCAACTCCTAACCGTGCTGAAATGCTTATGATGAAATGCTCATATACATGCATGCCATCTATTGTAGGATAAATGTACTATGCCAGAAACCTTCACGGAAACAACTTCCCAAAGTTTCATGGCAATCAGATAAATGGTGTAGTAATGCATGAAGGACACACAGACAGACATACATTTGTTTTTATATATATAGAAGAATTATTTGGTGTAAGAAGTTAATTATTTTTCTTTCGTGCATCATTGTTCATTGTTGCCAATCTGGGTATTATACCTACCTACATTGAAGTTACACTCAACAGTTGTTTAGTATTTAAACTGTGGTCTTTTGATCACTCCACATATATTAGTTTACTACAAATTATATGATAAAAATCTTTTTGAGTTTGCTAAGTAAAGTATTTACTTTAATTTAGTCTTATAATTTAGTAACAAAATAAATGAATATTTGATTAGTTATATTTTATAATATATGTTAACATATTTAAAATTTATTTCAGAATGCTGGCGATTTTAAGAGACCAGCTGCAATTCTTCAGAAGTTTTGGAAACCAGGAAATGGATTTTTTCATGCATTAATAGCATCATTTTCAGTAATTATTGTTTCTGAACTTGGAGATAAAACATTTTTTATTGCAGCTATCATGGCAATGAGATATTCGAGAGTTACTGTTTTGCTTGGTGCAATGTCTGCTCTTACCATAATGACCATATTATCAGGTATGATTGATTTTCAAAAAATACTGTTGGAAGTTTCATTTAGTATAGTGTAATTGAACTGATTTTTTGAGACATATAATTAAATCTTTTTAATATTTATTAAAATGTCTAAAAATCCATCTATATACTACTAATAGTGTGTTTAGTTGTAATTAAATACAGGAGAAAACATTACAAGATACATACAGTACTTTCACATTTTTAAGACTCCTATACCCAAATGAGAATAGAAACAAAATAAAATAAGTTTTGTTAAAATCAGAGGATGGATTACAAAGTTATCGAAGTTTTTTTTTTTTTTTGCTGGTGACATCATTCTGTATTAAAGAAAAAGAATTATTATTATTTTTGAAATTTGAATTCAGTTCAAATGTAGAATGCTATAGAACAAGCATTCTAAATGGAACACGCATAACTGACCTGAAGCAGGACAGTCAAGCTGTTCAAAAACATTTATTATTTTTAAAGCAATATTGGAATTAAGCAAAGGTTATCAATGTGATTAATAATCATTCTATATGATGTCCCTTTTTAAAACTTGCTGATTATGTTCTTTTTAAATTTACATCACTTTGCTGAAGGAGAGAGTTCTCATAAATCACTTTTTAATTCTATGTTTGAAAATTTACACAGAAACATTTGATTTAAATATTTATGTCACTCGATCAGTGGAATGTTTCCTTAGAACACACTTTTTGCTTTTAATTTATTTTGTGTTTGATGGAAGGGCTGTACTACCAGACAAAAGCATCTAAATGGGGCTGAAAACATTTGTCTGATTAATGAATCTAGTGCTGGAGTAGGTATTAAGGATTTTGTGTGAGTTAAAGATAGATAATGTGAGTTGTAATTATTTCAAATTTATTTATATATATAAAATAGAATGACCACCTATCTGTCCTCTATACTCTTCTAAACCCTTCCTGTATATACACCTGTATTTTACCAACCTTCTTTTGGAAAAAATACAAATCGAATGACTGTTGCATTCAAATAGAATAAATTCTGGAATAATTTAGAAAAAATTCTAGAATAAATATGCAGAGGCATTATGAATCAATAAATTGCTGCTATTATCTATTATGGTATCTTTTATTTTTTATAAATTTTAAGTGAGTGATCCAATGGGTCACAGGTCTACTATATAATAAAAATTAGCAAAATCTGGGAATAGAAAGAAAGTTATTCCCTTCTCTTGTGTCATTAAAATAATAAATAAAATTAAAATTATTTTTAAATGTAATAAAATGTAATTAAAATTTTTGAAATTGTTATGAACTAAAACTATGCCAATAATTTATATGACCTTCATAAATAATTTATAAAAAAATTTTAAATGATGCAGTTTTACACATGAAAAGGACAAGCTTATACTATTCTTTAAAAATATGTTAATTGTAAAAACATTGCTGAATGAAATTGTTAGTCTCTGTCAGTGACTAGAAGTGTGAAAACAAAAATCAGCCATATATCAGTAATTGACCAGTTTAATAACAAGAACAGTATTACATTCTTTTATATTTATTTACTTTGCAATTTATTGAATTTTAATTTTTTTGGCAATAACTTTTTTATTTTATAATTTTTCTTTAAGTTTTTAGTTATGTTTATTCTATAGTTTAGAATAGTGTTGTTTAATCTCTTTAACTTGAATAAGAAACAGATTTTTTATTATTCAATAATTTAACTTATCATCTATTAAAGAAAGTAAAAATCGTTATGATCTAATATATAAATTCAAAGCAATGAATTTTGTAAGCTGCTTTAAACAGGTAACTTAAGGTTCTAGAACAGAATTCAGCAAAAGTTACATAGCAGAACAAAAATTTCACAAAAAAAAATGAAACATGACAATAATAATAATGCATTAATTAAAATTCAAATACAGTCAGTCCTCATTATTTGCAGGGATGATGATCATGGGGAAATTCCAGTTATGGCAATCTTGGCTACTGAAGCATGATCCTATGGAAAAAAATGCAGTTATGTTCCTGTCAATTTTCTTCACTATCCATAATAATAATATTTCATCATTTAATGCATTGTTTTTGCAAAGAACACTTTTCATATTAACATACATATTTTATAAAGTTATTTTTATTTAACAAAAACACTTATTTAACAAAAATTCATAATGTCCAAGTTGTGAGTGGATCACAACTTGAACATTATGATTACATCTGTGGGTGGATTTATGATTCAGCCACAGAGTTAATTTTAATCGTTTTAGTATTAAAATTGCAATAGCTTTCTTAAAAATTTGCACTAAAATCAAACTGCTTTTTTTTTAATTGAAAGTTTACTATTGTATATTTAAATATGATAAAGATGATTATATTTTTCATACAAATTCTTGTTAAATCACATATGTTTGCACTTTGCTTCACTGCCATTGTTGAAAATACAAAAAAAAAACAAGACTACAGCTCTCCGTGGTGGACACATTTCTGAGAGGTATTGCATTGTGTAATATCTCTCAGAAGAAATATTCTGAAAAGTATTGTGCTCTGCAATACTTGTCAGAATTTTTTGCATCTGCTCATGCCTGCATATAACTTATGTGAATGAGACCATGTGATGCAAAACAGGTTACACTTTATAACCACAGATAAGTGAATCTGCAGGTTCAAAATACTGATTCAATGATTAAATAAGTACTGTAGAATGAGATACTATACTACAATCTGTTTTAGTAAACCATATATTGAAAATTGCCCTTACAGTGTTATGATTCTTTTTCTGTTACAGTTGACAGATTAATTGATGCTTTATAAAGTCTTGGTGTTTTATGAAATTTTATATTTGTCTTTTAGTTTCTTATCTCTTTGTATATTAGAGAAAGGATATTCTACTTCTTAGTACTGTCTGTTCCATTCTATAACAAGTATCCATGTTATAGTGTAATGCTATATCTCATTCTACAATTACTTACTTAATCATTGAATAGTACAGTACACTCCTGTATAACATGAATTTGTATAACATAACAAAAATTTTGTGACTAGAATTCATACAGTGCAATTAATAGTCCTTTATAACACATAAGATAAAATTTATGTTTTCACATAGTTTCAGATTTTTTTGTTTAGAAAAGCAAAAATATACTGTAAGGTCTTGTTTTATGCAGTGGATACATTCTACAGAAAAGCGCATATAAAAAATTCGCATAAAAAAAAGACTTTACTTGCCTTGAAAAAGTAGGGATATGTTTCGTAATTTTCTAAAATCGCATAAAACCAAAACAATGAGTTAAAATTAACTTAAAACCGCATAAAAAAGTTTGCAGAAATTAAAAGAAATAGGCTGCTTAATAAATTACTTCGAATGTCTGAAAGAAATTCATATAAAATTTAATTTCAAAACAATTACAGTTTATACCTTTCAATGCGAAACTCAGAATGATGTAATAGCGACTTGTCGATAGTATCATGTACAAGGGGAATCCCCGAATTGCAAAAGCTCACTCTAAAAACAAATCACTGACATCTGGATGTGAAGAGTTAATTAAAACCCCTTTAGTTCCTCGCCCGAGTTAACTCGGGCAGGTTACATAGCGTTACATAAAACACGGTCCTTAAAGCCATTTTTGAAATTTTTTTTTGAATTTTTGGAATGTTTTTTAAGTCTCCAAATTTTTTAAAAATATTTAAAAATATACGGCCAGCTAGTGTTCACCCTACTTTAAACCCTTGTCCTCCCGCGACATCTATGAGAATGCCCCGGGAAATCCAACTCCAGCTGTGTTCAAGGTCATCCAGATGTGTAAACAATGACTCATTGGTGTTAAATTTCACAGAAGGGCGAGACAAAGGAAGTTAAACTTTGAAGCTTTTTCTTCAAAATTAATGCATTTCTTTCTTTTTTTTTCAGTTTTAAGTATTTTTTATGTTTATTTACATTTATATCAAAAATTGCTAGGAACTTAAGTGATTAAGGTAGGTCTAGCTGTCCTTTACATCCATAAGTGTTTTGTCAGTGGAACAAATGAAGTGAGCTTTGAGCGTTCCACGATTTTTGGAGACTGTCTATATGCAGGCTTCCTAAACAAGCCTATATGTATGTTTGTCCAAGAAATTTTTGGATGAAATACAAACCGAACAACTTCAAAATCGCATAAAAATAATCTGCATAAAAAGAGACCTTACAGTATACTTACCAGTTTATATATGAACAGTAAAGCCAACAGTTTAAAAAAATAATTTTTTTGTTGTAAATAATCAAATTTATCAATGTTATAGACTTGTTCTGCTATATAATTGCCTTCCTCTATAATTTTGGAAAAATGTTTGGGAAATCTTTGTCCCTTTGCGAAAACAGTTAAAATTTAGAGACATTTGAATTTCTATAAATTGGTCGATAAAGTATGTTCCCTATAATGTGATTTCCTACAATGCAGAATGCATCCCCCACATTATATGGGTGCCTACTATATTTGAATGAAAAATTAATTACTGCTGGCGTTGTATTAATAATAATAATAATAAGTCATGGACCCAAAAAGCACTTCATAGCATGCATGCCTATGACCTAGCTCAGGACAATATTGACATAACTATGTCAAACCAGTCTGTTTGGAGAGACTGAGGGTTTTATAGTTGCCGTTTAACCTTTCAGTAGTGGGTTAGTCAGGTATGGTTCTATCCCTATGTAGTGGAGAATAAACGTGTGAAATTTTTCAAGTATTTTCCCACACGTTTTTTTCTCACTACTGTTTTGGAAAAAGATTTTGTAAACAATTATGTCTAGTAAAGAAAAGTCTTCTTTTATTGTTACATAATTCCTTTTTTATGTGAATTTTTTTTTTTTGCAGTAGTTTTTGGTGATATCCATTGTTCACCAGTGCCACATGATTGCCCTTGACGGATATATCCATCGGTCACTGCTGAGTGGTTAAGATCAGGTCATAAACACTAAAAACTACAGAAAACATATCCTGAAGGATACCTCACTCTGGCAGAATGACTCTTGCAGAAAATGCCACGTTCTGCTAGTAACAATACAACATATAACCTCTGATTGCAAGCTCTTAGCACAAACAGACTATTACATAGGCTTAATCAAGTAGCAAATATAATACATCAAGAGTGTGCACAGAAGCAGATTATTAAACATTCAGGTATCATACTACAAATATACTCCATAGGCAGTATTAGAAAATGACACACACAAATTATACTACAACAGAGCCATAATTACAGATAAAACAATTCATCACAATAAACCTGACATCACTCTCATTGACAAATTCAACAAGATCGCTTGTATAATAGACATCTCCATTCCAAATGCTCATAACATAAAAAATGCAAATACACTCCACTTGCTCAAGAAATAAAGACAGATGTGGAGGACAGATAAGATATTTATTGTACCTGTTGTCCTCTCTTCCACTGGTGTTATACTACATACACTACACAAAAGTCTAAAACATTAAACCTTAATAAAAACATATACATTGCACTACAGAAAGCTGCAGTATTGAACACATGTCACATTGTTAGGAAGTTTCTAGATGTTGACACATACCAATAACACAGCTTAATGTTACACTTGTTTTGGTAGCTATGCCTTGACTTTAGTCCAGCATAGCACTTGGCATCAGTATCAGCTAAGCATGATATTTGCAACATAATAATAATAATATCATTGACTATCAACAATTTAATTAAAAGAATGAGTATTTGCATATTTAAGCTTATAATCTTTTAAATGCAAATAATGAAGAGTGAAAAGATTACTTCATTAAGGACAATTCTTTAATTTGAAATTATATTAACCTCTATGGGGAGAAATGAAGAAGAGTGGTTCACAAGCAGCATCTGACCCAGACAGGGTGGCTGCTAATCAGCATCTGTTCTCCATGTTAGGGAGACTGTTTTATTTACATCTGCTTTAGATACATAAGCATTTCTGTAGAGAAAACATAGTTGTACACATTGTTAGTACAATAAGAGTTCACACCCAGATTAACAAAATCCACATTTATGGATTAGGTAGGGATTCATGTTTCAAAAATTTGCCACAGTTATTATATACTAAAATTTTATTACCAGCATAAAATTTTTAATATTAACTAGTACTTTTGGTCTAATTTAGACTACCAGATTCTCTATAATTGTATTCTATTTTAATAATAGAGAACATGATGGTCTAAATTAGACCAAGAGTACTAGTTAATATTAAAATTTTTATGCTGGTAATAATGTGTGTAATGTTTAAATATTTGAAATTTGTTGATTTCTTTGATTCCTTATGTTGATCATGAAAAAATGTTAGCAGTTGTTTATTCCTTACACATTAATTTTATTATTGCAACTGAGATGGAATTCAATTACATATATATGTACACACTTATATAATTAATCATGAGTCTTGCTGAGAAAGATTTTCAAATCCATTTGATGAACAAAGCGATAATAAATACAAATACATCGCACTAACCTTGTATAGCTTTGCAGTTAATTTTAGAAACGTAACACTGATATTTTCAATCTACCCTAGGACCTTCTTCAAGTGTTCTATAAAAATTTTTCTGGTGCAGTCCAAGTTTGATTTAGCTTCTGATTTTAAACACTCCAAATGTTTCTATTTTTAAAACAAAAGATTTTCATTTTACTATAAAAACAATTTATTCAAAGTAATGAAAAATGTGTCAGATTTTTAATGAACATTACTTAAGATAATAGATGAGATGAAAGTAACTATTCTATTATCTTAGTTAGTACTGTATTTCATTAGAACTAAAGAAAAGTAGCAAGATTAATTAGATGAATTATTTTAAAATAAGAGCCATACTACTTGATAATGGCTTTGCATGATACAACTGGGATCTTATTATTCAAATCTCCATTTAATAAAAGAAATGTTTGTTAAATATGTAAACCGAAAAATTTTGTTCTTACTTGAATGAATATTAACGAATTTCATAATTGTGTTATCTATTGTTATCATAGAAAATAAATTAAGAAAAAATTATTACTCTTAACATTTTCATTGATTACTTTTATGTAAGTTGGTTGTTTTGATACATTTTTTATTTTTGCTTAATATTAATAAATTTCATGATAAAATGATAATGTTATTTTTGTAGCTTGTCTTGGTTTTGCAATAACAGTTATTCCAAGAATGTATACCCATTATATATCTACTGTACTTTTTGTAATTTTTGGCTTAAAAATGCTGAAAGAAGGTAATGTTTTAACATTAAATATATTTAAATATTACAATAATATAAGAAATTAGTTTTGAAAATTTTTTTACAAGAGAATTTTAATTTCATTTTAGGATATGATATGTCTCCAAATGAAGGACAAGAAGAATATGAAGAAGTTCAAAAAAGTGTTAGTAAGCAAGAAAATGAGGTAAAGTTTGATTATTTTTTAGTTTGTATTTAAAAATGTACATATAATATGTTTTGGAAATGTTTTGTTTAACCTAATTTATTAGTTATCTTTAAAATAATTAATTTTTAAAATAGTAGTGATGTGTAAATTAATAATGACACCTTTAAACACTTTTCCAGAACAGTTTTTTCTCTTATCAAACAAAATCTGTCTTTCTTTATAAGCCTACTGCAGATGTTTAGATGAGCATGGAGTCCTTCAATGAGCACTACTTTAAAAGTTTAGAAACACTGGAGACTTATAAAGCCTGTTTAAAAGAAATTTGCATTAATTACAATGATTATGAATCCATAAATCAGCTGCCTGGAAATCATTTCATGAGAACCTGAAAAGGAAAATTTAACAAGGTACCCACAACCTATAAATTTGCATAGAAGATGATACAAATATTATATCAAAGTTGGAGCCATTGCATAAGTCATGGGGTTTGAGAATACCCTGTTCCATGAAGCCTGATCATTCCATATTTTAAAATTTATTGGACATATGTCATTGCACCTGTTAACATTCTAATTTAAAATGCTGAAGTTTCAAATTTTTGACTCTAGGCTTGTAAAGAAAGCCAAAAAGTTTGTTGAAAGAAAAACTGTGCTAGAAAAGTGTAAAGGTATGGTTATTTGTTAATTTCACTCACTTCTGGCTTTGATACTTTTAAATGTGTCAAATAGTGCATAAGGAATTTAGAATAAGAAATTGTATAATATTTAATAAATTTGTCTTATTAATTTGAATATAGGCTGCACTTTTTCCAAATTCAGTAAATTTAAAATATAATAATCAGGGATTTAGCTCAAAAACTTCTGAGTGTAGATCATCTGCATGACTCATGGCTTTCATAGACTTAAGTGAGTAAAAGTATCATAAAAATGCAATACTTTGTTATCAATGACTATTATATCAATACATTGTGAATATGACATACCAATATGTCATATGCAAACCATTAATACACATGACAATGCCCAATATAAAAAAGTATTACATTTTATTTTTCCTTATCTTGTGGCTGTTCACATAGTCTAGTATATGAGTCTGATGTGCTTGTTTTTCTGCTTTATTCTGGGATCAACTGATAGTGCTATTTTTTTTTTTTTTGTAGTGTGTTTATTTTTAAACTCTTTGAAAAGCATTCAGGGATATAACCACACTGGGTAGAAACACCACTCAGCATGGTTACATCCCTGAAAATTCAGTCAGTTATGAACTTACATGTCATAAAATTGGCATGTTTATTCTCTGTTCAAATGAGTTGAGTTTTTTAATGAGTTGTAAGTCTTATCTTTTTTGAAAGTAAAACCTCAATATTATTTAGAAGACTGACATGATTTATAGCTTATGATTATACTAAAATTTACATATTATAGTTACATAATTTGGAAATATTTGTTGCACACATCATCTTAAAAGTTGTATTTTTAATTTTATTGCTTGTTTTTTTAGTAACCAATGATTTAGCACTTTTTCTTAAAGCCTGAGACAGGTTTAATAGTTTCATGTAAAAATATTATATTTACTTTTTATTAAAAACTTTGAATGAATATTTTAATTATTTGTAGAAATATCAGTTTATTCAAAATACCATAACATATGTTTATATTAATAGTTCAGTTTTATTTTATAGAAGATTGTTTTAAAAATTGTTTAGAAGTATTTAATAATGTAATTAAATTAGTTTAAAATAATTTTAATTTATTTCAATAACATTAAGTCAAATAAATATTAAAATAAATAACATAACAGTAGATAATATAGTAATTTTTGAATTAAAACTAATTCAAAAATTAGTTTTAATTCAAACAAAAAATGATTTTCACAAACAATTTTTAAGATCAAGTGCAGGTATTGATTTAGTCAGTTCTTCATTTAGTATAAATTTATCAACTATTTACTAACAATATTTTATTAATAGTATTAATTAATGATTGAAATAATTTGAATTATTTGATATTATAAACAATTTTGAAAAGTTATATGTAAAATTTTTTTATATAATATACAGTGAAATCTTGATCTATTGTTTCTGGAATATCATTCAACTTCTGTGGTCCCTGAACAAATCCTATTTAAACTATGGAAATTAAATCCACACCAGTTGTTTCTCAATGTACCATTTTTCCACAACTGTTGGATAGAATTTTTAGTCCTGAAGAATTTTAATTCCAGACTTTCTCCTCCTAGTAAGATTGGTTTGACCTCCAGTTGTAGAGCAATTCAAACTTCTGGTTTTAGTAGATCATTCTGCTGTACCCAGAAAATTGGGATTAAAGTTTAAGGATGCCCACTTCTTTAAATGGATGCAGTATGGAAATGTGCTAGTTTACATATTGAGGAGTGCATACAGTGATGCCAAGCTTGGCAACTTTGCACCAAGTTTGGCTCCTTTTTTTACTCTTTTGGTACCAAAATATATTTTCTACTTTTTCAAACAATCTTCAACAGAAAAAACTCATGGATTTCTTTTAGCTTTTACTGTTCCACACTTCAACAGCAAACACCATCTCCTCCTCATTTTGTTTGATTTGAAAATAATTTAGAGCATTAATTTGTTTACTAAATAAATTCTTAATTAATTTACTAAATAAATGAATTAATTTAATTTAAAAAACTGAATTAATTAATATTTTGAATTAATATACTAAATAAAATAAATTTTATTTAGTAAATTAATTCAAAATATTATAATTTAGTGATATTGATTATTTATTAAGTCTTAATTGCATAAATTTTAGTCTTGACCTTGATCTTGAAAACCATTAATATGAATTTTCAATAAAGTGAACTAACTATTATTTCCCTAGCAATTCGTATTAACACAAGTTGACTGTACTGATATTCAGATGAAGAGACACTGATCAAATAGTAATGAAGCATAATTGATTTTAGCCTTTGCACATAATTATTTAGAACATGATTTTTGGTGATATTACAGATTCATTTACTAACATAAACTTTTATTGCACCTGAAAGAAATTTGTAGGTTTTAGCAAGTCTTTTCTGTAAAATATGATGGAATGGATTCATAGGAAAGTATATACATAAAATGAAACATAAATTTCCTGAAAAAGTGGAGAGAAAAGATGAAATTCAACATAACCTGCACATATAGAATGCTGCCACACACAAATAAAAATTTTTCTTTTATTTATTAGATAAATTTCCCATTGATATTAATAGGAGTTTAGTATTGGAATAAATTATATATAGACATATTAAACAATTATAAAAATAATATATAGTTATAGAAATTATGAAATAATCAATAGCTTTAAATGAAAAGAACTGTTTTTTTAATTTATGTCATAATATATAGTGAGAGTAGTCTTGACAAAACAAACATCAACTACAAATCTCAGTTTAATTTTATAATCACTAAATTTAGACCAAAAAAAATGCAGCTTGTACTTATACTATTATAGTATATTTACCAAACTAATATTAAATAATTGATATTTTTCCTTAATTTAAAGACTTAATTTTATTAAATAATTTCTTATTACTATTTCCAACATATTGCATTGTGGATAATTTTATGATTTTCACATTTGTGTTTGAATGAATTTTTTAATAGATGTTCCTAATTTATAGTATGAGAATGATCCAACTGGAAGTGATATAGAAACTGGAATTGTGACTCCTACAAGAATAAAGACTTTTAAAAGAAAACTAATGGTATTTGTATCAAGAATTTATCTTGAATCCTTTACAATGACGTTTTTGGCTGAATGGGGTGACAGATCTCAGCTTACAACAATTATACTTGCAGCAAGAGAGGTAATTTATTATTTAAAATAAGATAAGATAAATAAAAAAACACTCTATGTAAATTTATGCTTGACATTGCTTTTTAAATGTTATTTTAGAAAAATTTGTTTATTCTTTTCACTTTATTATGTATATCCTTTCTTCCCTTTAATTTAAAAACTAGAAGTTCAAAATTATTTAAATATATATAGTACAATCTTTAATTTCAGAAAATATTTGAGAAATTAATATGTTTAAAAAACATACTGGTTTTTACTGTTAACCATTGATAATTACATAATGTTATATTATTTTATTTATATTGATATAATCTAGATATGATTTCATTTATTATCACTGTTTATTGTTAAATTATCAATAAGTTCCTATCTGTGGATATGATAAGATATCAGAATTAAATAAATAATCTATTTACAATACCAACTACATCCATTTTAAGTAAATTTACAAAATAGACCAATCCTTAAGAAAAGAGATATTTTTAATAGCATATACTTGTAAGTATGTGTACATATTACTTTCAATATGACTGTAGCCATAAATTTGGAAATCCAATACAGATAATATATTTATTATAAGGACTTCAAGTTTGGATGTGGTCAGTTTTGAAACAAACTTAGATGACTTGTTGACAACAATGCTTTGTTTTAAATATTTATTAGTTAGCATAACAATAACAACATACAAAAAATGAAATAAAAGTAAATAAAAGTACAAAACTCAATACAAAACATTGCATGATGAAGATTTCATTTAAATGATAGGTTTTGCTCTTACAGGGATTTTGCAAGTGTTAACTGCAGAAAATTCATACAACAGACTGATTATCATTTATTGCATTTTTGTAATATTTTAGGAAATCAATGTCTTGTCATTTTGATTCCTAATGCTTTTCAGAATCGTGTCTATAACTCTTTGCTTCTCTTCTTGTAACCTCTTACTTTGTGTCGCTGTCAAATGTATGTTTTCCCTTTTCATCAAACTCTTTGGAACTTCAATTTCTGTTTGGTATACTACTTTGTCTTTGATCAGAACTTCTTTCTTAATTTTGTTAAAATAAACCTTTTATTGGGAAGGAATTTAATGTCATTAAGCAAGATTTCATAACTTTATCAGGTGTTTTAAAATTGATAAAGATATCAAACACCCAGGGTTATTGAGTGGGAGGAGATGGGGATTCTTCCTTGGCCTGGAAAAACTTAGAGGCCCATAATAGTTGTAGAGCAATTCAAACTTCTGGTTTTAGTAGATCATTCTGCTGTACCCAGAAAATTGGGATTAAAGTTTAAGGATGCCCACTTCTTTAAATGGATGCAGTATGGAAATGTGCTAGTTTACATATTGAGGAGTGCATACAGTGATGCCAAGCTTGGCAACTTTGCACCAAGTTTGGCTCCTTTTTTTACTCTTTTGGTACCAAAATATATTTTCTACTTTTTCAAACAATCTTCAACAGAAAAAACTCATGGATTTCTTTTAGCTTTTACTGTTCCACACTTCAACAGCAAACACCATCTCCTCCTCATTNTATCAAGCAAAATATGTATATGTGTTGAGTGAATAAAATTATCAACTTGTTGATTTTTCTTCATGTACTGTACAGTGTTAATATTTTAAACATGAACACAATCATTTAATATTGCTTCAGCTTTAACACACTTTTAAATCATTATACTGTACTTTGAGAAAAACTAATAGTCACACAATTGATTTTAATGGGATATGACAATGCAACACATGTGCAATTTACCAAGAGCAATGCTTCCCCAGAAAGACCTTCTATGGAAAATTGGCCTCTACTTAGAGGTTAGACATGTGAAGAAACCCACTAAACTCCAATGGCTGCCTGTTAGTGAGGAGTGAATACTTGAATCGGTTAGTCCAGTGTTTGGTGATTTTATCCACATAGTCACCGGGTGGGCAATAGTCACATAAAGGTTGGATAGTTAGCCATCCAACCTTCATGTGACTATTAGCCATCAGCCTACTGCTCTGGAGAACACAAAATCAAATTCAGACAGATTGACAAATGCAAGGATTTTTTGGGGAGAGGTATGTTCTGGATATGTAAGACCTGCCTCTCACTACCCAGCCATCCCAGTGTAGACCTGACTGAATCCACTGTAGGCTTGATAAAAGACCCTGTTATTGCCCATAGAGAGGAGACAAAAATTTAAAAACTTTTATAAATAATTTACATTATATGACTAATGAAGTTTCAGAAACGTGTTAAAACACTGATTGCCAACTAATGACAAACAAAGACCATTAATTTTCTCTTCAAAGCTAAAAAAACTTAATCAAATTTATAGCAAGTTACCAACTTAATTATTGGTTGCAAAAATGGATACTGAAGTAGTCAAATATTGCAACCTTGATCTTTAGGAAGAAATGATGCTTAAGGCTATTGATGGTCAGGAATGAGGAAAATCACCTTAATGCTTTTTTAGGTCTTACACATTAGGTGTCATGTTGCTGAGGACTGACCTTTGTTGATCTTTTTTAAAATGAATTTGTATGATTTTTATAACTAGCCTATATTAAACTTTGTTTATTCACATTTAATTTGATATATAATAAGTATTTGTTTTTAAAGATTTGATTGTTCATAATATAAATATAATGTATACAACACATGCAAAAACCAATTTTTTTAGCCTTTATTTATAATTGTATCATTTGAAAAATGGGCACTTAATTCTAATTCAATAATTGTTTATTTTCATTCTATTTGGTGTTTTCTGTTCTTTGACAAAGATATATGAGGATATGTGCAACAAAATTTTAGTTTTGGTTTTGTTTATATGCCATTTTTATAAATGTGCAAATTTATGTACTATAAAAAAGTCCATTAATCCACAATAATTTGATGTTTATACTGTTTTANTCTATTTGGTGTTTTCTGTTCTTTGACAAAGATATATGAGGATATGTGCAACAAAATTTTAGTTTTGGTTTTGTTTATATGCCATTTTTATAAATGTGCAAATTTATGTACTATAAAAAAGTCCATTAATCCACAATAATTTGATGTTTATACTTATTTACTTATTTGTATTTACATTTTAAAAGAACACATCATTAAATTATTTAATAATGCAAATTTCTGGGGTTCCAGTTAACCCCGTCACGCGTTTTTGATGGTCATTTATTTTTTTGAAAGATTAAATGAATCTTTCAATCAGGATTCCTGACACAACTTAGTCAATTATGTAGGCTAAGATGCAAATGGATTTCTGTAGCTAACTTCTGGAATTTAGGAGGGAACACAGATAAGCTGAGGGAGTTTGTCAAAAGAAAATCTAGGAGAGTTTCTTTTTAATTAAATAAATTATAAATTTATTAACAAAAAATTAGAGAAGAGCAGAGAGCTGTTTAGGGGTGACCTGTCCCTTTTAAACAAAAACCTCCTCCAATTAGAATTGTCAAATAAACCCTCTTCCAACATGTGATGATGGATGTTGGGTAGTTCAGTGGATATGTCATGTAAAATCTCATGTTAAACTATCAGTTTTGAAGGAACTGTGCCATCTTTCTCCAACAGAAAGAAAGTTTTCATTTCCAACTTTGTACATTTTATAAAAAACAAGTAAAAATTTATCAAATAATTATAACAATATTTTGTTATATCTGTTAATAAAATTAAATTATTAACCTTGGATTTTCACAATAAAAGTAATAATTTCAACAACAAAAAAAGTGATGGGAAAACCTTTTGTTCTTAAAAAAATTCAATAAAAGTTGCAAAATTGTGATATTGATTTTAAAATTTTGTCAATAGATGAAGCTAGAAGTATGCTACTTACAAAAGGACATCACTGTAGGAAATGTAAGCAGACACATTTAAATGAAAAGTTACAAGAAATTACAAGTATATTTCCAGATCAGAGGTCATTCCCATATCTTGACCAGAAAATGTTAAATTTCCATAAAAAGGGTATTTGTCATTAGTTTCTTTATCGTCTTTTAACTGATAAGAGAGGGATGTCCAGCCACACTGCAGCCCACTTAATATTTTTATGTGGCCAACTGCTCTCTGAATTTTTTAAAGTACCTTTTCATTTATTTTGGTAAAGTATGTCATAAAAATTTTCGTTTCACTGGATATACTTTGATATCATAATGACATAATTAGTGCTAGAAAACTGTTTTATTTCAAAAACGGTACATTCCCACATGTATAACATACATTGTAAACAGTTCTTTTCGTTCATGAAAAAAATCAAAACGGCTGAAAGAAATAGCTTCCCATTTAACTAACATTCTTAGAATTAAGACTGGTACCATAAAAGCAGATATTAACAATATTATAAAAGAAAGGCAATGTCAAAAATCACATTAAATTTATTTTTATTTTGTGTGAGTATAATTTCTTTATTTATTATCAATAATACAGTATTTTTTGTATACTGTATTTTTTATATATATTCATTATTAAAATTTGATATACAAATTTTGAACTTTTTAAAAGCATATATTTAGATGAAGTACATTTGTGGCCTGCTGAATGTACCTAAATTTCTAATTTGATTCATAAGATCCTAGGTATCATATACATACAAAAATTTAGGGGATTTGTCTGATTCCATGTGAAAGTATTCAAGATACAGGAATGTCCAAATTTATAGGTTTTGCTGTACAATATCTTGAATGTAGCCATTATTGAAACAGTCTTGACAATAGATGTAACTGATTTTGTAAAATATCCATACATATAATCACATAATTAAGTTGGATCTATTCTGTTTTGGATAAATGTGATCTCACCACACAAAAGAACATATTTTTTAGCTTAATTTACCAGCATTAGTTGACTTTGGAGGAAATATGGATAAAGCCAGTATTGCAAATATACAATTTAAATATCAGAATAATAATACATGAAAAATAAATCTAACTACAGTGTATAATTTGAAAATGTTGTTTCATAAAACATACTAAAATAAATCCATGACTGTATGCAGTAATAGTGATTTTCCACACCTACTAGTTTTTTGTAGTAATCTTTCCCCAAATTGACTTGCATAGCTGTGCTTTCAAGATATCCTTATGATACATGCTATCTGACTGTGTGAAAATTTCAGTCAAAAAGTTCTTTCTGTTTATTACAGGCTCAAAAAACTGCTGTGAAAATTTGCCACATATATTCATGTGTATAAATTTTTTTCACACAATTTCCTATGTAAGATGACAATTTTCCACTCTGACATTGTTTTCAATGATATCAATCAGGAACATTTTTCAAGATTACCTCAAAAATGAGTCATGGTGTCATGATACTTGTCAACTATGCCTGGTGTCCTGACATGCTGATCTGCAAGTCATTGTGAATGCTCCATAATGTGCCATGACTTTTAACAATTTAAATGTTTTGCAGCTTTATTTCATGCCTGCAAAATACAAAAATAGTTGAGAAGCATCACAACTCTTCTTTAAAAAGTTAAGAATTGAAAACTGCTTGCCTTAAGCTTAGTTCACACTGAGCACGATTTGCTAGCAAAAGCGAAAAACAGAATGAATAACACGTCAGACATGATGTTGTTTCTGGCAAATTTTACCATTTCGCAAATCGCTTTGAAGTTTGGAACTGTCGAGCTTTTTCACTAGCGAAAAAATTTCACATCAATGGTATTCTCGCTAGTTGTCACGTGGTTCTTGTTGTTTTCAAGATGGCTACAGAAACTTTCTCACACAATAGATTACATGTTATAATTACAGATTTTAATATTTCTCTCACTCAACATCGTTTTCTTTTTGACTTATTTTTCTTTCTCAATAAATAAACAAATGTGTTTAACAACAGAATATCAGAAGCAACCATTTTGTTTTTCGAGATGACGTTTTCACTTGCTTGCAAATAATTGGCTGCTTAAAATTTGCAATCGCTTTTCACTTTTGGTTGTAGGGTCAATTTCACTAAGCGAATAAAAATCGCTTTTCGCTTTTCACATTCGCTTTCACTATTCGCTCAGTGTGAACTAAGCTTTATTTTGCTTTTATAGTTTTTTTGAACTTTTTTAGTGTGTCTGCAGTATTTCCAATTTTTGTTTAAAGTTTAAACTACATTTAGTAGAAAACACTTTTTTACTGCTAATGACATAGTAGTAATATTTTAAAAACAAATAAGTAAATAAAAGTGATCAGTAATGAAAATATTAAATAATTCTTGGTGGTAATTGCAGCTGAAAAAATAACAAATATTAGAAAAGTGTTGCCTTTACATGAATATATTTGTGTAATCTTTTGCTTCAGTTAATATTGACATAATATTTAAAGAATTTTGTATTTTAAATTTTGTTACTAAGTTAATAATAATCCATTAAATGATAGTAAATTTGAACTCTCTCTCTGTTAAAAAGTTTGTTGTATTTTAATTTATTTTTAAGGAGTTAGTTTCAGTAATCTTTTGTTTTATAGCTACAACCAACAGACTGCCGAAAATCTATCGGGCTAGTTTTATGCTAATTATTAAATAAATTACGTAATCAATTTGGTACTAGAGGTAAGCGTTAGGCGCCATCTCTTATTAATATTAATAATTATAAATAATTTTAATTAATTTAAATAATTTGGAACCGCTGGGAGAAAAAATCGGCCCGGAGCGGGACTCGAACCCACAACTCCTGCTTACCGTGCAGATGCGTTGCCAGTTACGCTACCCGGACCTCCGATCCAATCTCCTCTTCCAGCATATATAATCTAACTACTTAACCATCGACGGTTATTACAACTTTTGTTTTATAAGAATAGATCATTAGTTCAATTTTTATTTTCCCAGCTGTTATAACAGAGGGAAAGTATGATGATCTGGAAAAAATCACCTCCCAGACTTTTACATTTTTGATCTTAGGACACCTTGAAATGGTGAAAAATGCAAAAAAATTTGAGGATAATTTCTGTATGGATGGATGGATGTTTGTGTGGGGGGCACAATTTTATTTACCGTTTGAAACTTAATAACTCCTGTGCTTTTTGTCAAAAATTTCTGAAATTTTACGGGGAGAGTTTGTTTATTAGGGTGATTGATGCTATTAAATTTTGGTCATTAAAGGTTGAAGGGTGAGGAGATAATGGGGTTATGCGTATAGCCAGTAGGATAGGATTATGACTATTTTTAGCCGTTATTAACATTAATATACTTTTTCATAAAATCCATCCCTACCCTTAAAATTAATCTTTTTGCCATTTTATAGTAATTGAAAATATAAAAGTATTTTTATAACAAAATCTCATAACAGGTGGTGCCACACACAATTTTATTAAATTACAGTCGATCCCCCCATAACACTGTTGATTATTCCGTTTTATATGAATTTCATGTTGTACGAGTCACTTAGATTTTACAAATATGTGAGCCATTCACAGCCCGGCACACGTATTTGTAAAATCTAAGTGACTCGTACAACATGGAATTTATATAAAACGGAATATTCAACGGTGTTATATAGGGGTCGAATGTCAATATTGTAATTAAAATTATAAAAGTTATTTTTTAAATGAGATCTCATAATATCCAGGAAAGTCATGCAACTCATTGCTGGATTTTTTTTTTTGTTAGTTTTTAGATTTTCAAATGATAACTACAATTTCTTGTAACTTTTGGGATATTCTCTTGATAGTAGAATTCACTATTATAATCATGGAAATTGTTCAGTTGTCTTAATGTTACCAGAATTATCATACATGAGATAAAATGCATACTTATAAAACTACTTATTGTAGTCACAGTTTGTTATAGTTTTCTTTATGTTCAGATAAATACACATTTTTAAGATTTTTTTGTGCTATCAGCTTCATCCTGTTGCTGATAATATGCAATTGTTATCTTCACTAGTGCTTTAAACATTAAATTTAAATTGTTTTGTTATTTGTTTATAGTACAGTACTTAAGTTTCTAACATTCTTACTTCAATTACTTTCTAGTTAAAAATAATATTACAAAAAAACAACAGCAAACAATATTAGATGAATTACTATTAAATAATAATAATTATAATTATTTAATTTATACATTTTTGAATTGCTTTTAAATGTCCTTTTAATGTTGTGAGTCAGTAAAATCGGAATTTCCATTAATGTATTCTTATATAATTATCCTGCTTATTATTATCAATACAAATGAATCTAAAGTAATTGCAATAAATAGATTCTATTATATACGAGGGTGTTTCAATAAGTAACGGCTTTTATTTTTTTAAACAAATGTTTTAATTTTAATGTGTATGCAAAAACAGGAATGTAGTAAATAAAGTTTGAATTTCTGGCAACATTATTGCACGATAGGAATGCTTGTGCTACTGTTGAACATTTCTGACAAATGGAAAGAAAATGGTGTGCATGCTATCATCGTCCATGTTCCAAGAGCAGTGAAGTGTTATGTTTTCTTTAGGCATAGGGGCAAGAAATGTGGACAGATTTATACGGAAATGCAAATGGTGTACGGTGACAATTGCATGGACTATTCAAATGTCTGTCGATGGTGCAAAATGTTTAAAAATGGTCATTGGTGTGTGATTGTCCAGCAAAACTCTAAAGTGCCTGCAACAAGCTATCTGTGACAAGAGATCACACTTGCAAGCACGCAACATTCGACTTTTTCATGATAATACCAGCTAACACAGACTTTCATCAAAGAAAGTCTGTGACTCATTGCATCCTTTGGATGGGAAATTCTGTATCACCCCCTTACAGTCCTGATTTGGCACCAAGCAATTTCCTGTTGGGTCCTTTGAAGAAATTCCAGGCTGGAGAGAGGTTCCATTCTAATGAGGAGGTTAAATCGTCTGTTCGTGGATGGTTGTATGGCCAGAATCAGCGTTCTATAATGCAGGCATCTTCAAGTTGGTACAAGTGTTTGAACTTGAATGGTTCCTATGTCAAGAAGTAGCCTAATCCACGTGTTTTATTTTGTATATTCTGTATTTTCCATATACATTAAAACTTTTGCTTAAAAAATAAAAGGCATTATTTATTGAAACCACCTTGTATTTCAAATTGTTTTTAAACAGTGAGTTTGATTTTTTTTTAAATTCAAATAAAATATTTTAAAATATAACAAATTATGATAAGTAATAATTATTTAAAACAGTAAAAATAAACATTTGAGAATAAAGAAGTTTTCATTTTAACATTGCAAATTTCTTCATTCCCAAATGATCTGGATTATCATTCAGGCTATATTCAGACTAATAACTAATTAGATAACAAACCAGATAGGTGATTAAGCTACATCTCTTGATGAATGTAATTATTAGAATAATTAGAATTAAAAATTGTAAGGTGGTTATTCAATCATTACATTTCTTTGCTTAACACAATCAGTTTAAATTTGTATTTGATCTAAAATTAAATTTCCTATTTCACAATTCATTGAACATTTTATTTCATTTGTTCCTGAGGAAGGCCTTTAAGGTAGGCTGAAAATATTTGAAAAATGCTATTTAGTTCTTGCTGAACAGTGTGAGGTTTATGGATCTTATATTTTATATTTCTTTTGTTCAGTTCTAACTCTGAAAAATTCTTACTGGATTAGAATTAAATTAGTTTAAACTAATTTAAATTTAGAATATTATTCTGGAAAAAAAATTAGCCAGATGAGACTTGAAACTACAACTCCTGCTGCTGCAACTCTCTCATGCAGATGCATTGCCAGTTATGCTACCCAGAGCTTCATCTGATCTTTGTTTCTAGAACTATTAATTAATTTAGATATAATTATAGGAATATATTTAGTTGTTGTTTACTATGTAATTTCTTCATTGTATTACTTTTCACAAATTTATGTAAACTTTAAATTCACTCTTACATTTTAGTTTTGCTAATTTAACAAATACTTTCATATTTCAGACAATTTCAAAAATGGTGAGTTGATTGGATTTTGCAACTTTTCTAAAATATGAAAATTAAATTAGCAAAACTTAAATGTAAGAGTGAATTTAAAGTTTACATAAATTTATGAAAAGTAATATAATGAAGAAAATCATACACTGCTTTAAAATTATTTTTACTGTTTTTTAAATAATTATTTACTGTGGTTTGTTTAAAATATTGTATTTGAATGTGTTTATAAATTGGACTCATTGTTGGAAAAGAATTTTAAATATATTTTATTTTAGACTGAAGAAGCCTTAATTGTTCTAAAGAAAAAAGTGATTTTATCAATTAAAAAAACTAAGTTTGTTAATATATTATTGAATGTATTATAATTATCAACTTTAAAGGATTGTGGAAGATTGAGAAAAATATATGTATGTATATCATTCTAAAATCTGATAAATATTTTTAAAGTTTTGTTCTCAAATACATCATTTGACTTTTGTTTAATTGAAACTGAACAATTTACAGAATATATTAAAGTTACTGCTTAGATAATGAAACTAACAATGAATGGCCAGCCTTTAGAATATAACATATAACAATATGTATTAATTAAATTATTAATATACAAATTGATAAATTAATTAATATGTTAAACTGTTATATAATCAATAGAGCTTGACATTATAGTAAACAAATAACAAATGTATCATAAAATTACTACTAAGTAGATATTAAACATGATTATAAAAGACAGGACAACCTAAACACAAATGATTTTACATTATATTTGTTGATTGCTTTACTATATCATATTCTATTGATCATGTAAAATTTTAATATATTAATTAATCCATTATTTAGTCTAATAATAATTTAATTAATATATATTGTTATGCTACATCCTATAGACTATACATTTGCCATTAGTCATGACACCATTTTAAAGACATTCTGTAAAATTATTCCTTAGCATTTGAATAAATATTAAATACTGTATTATTGCTGTACAATATTATTAAATACTGGTGAAGCTAAAAATTATTGTTAAATTATGATTTCTTTAATTACTCAAACAATACATTTATTTGATTTTGACAATTTGTCTATTATGAGTTTGACATATGCAGGTCTTCATTTAAGGTTGAAATAAACAATAGATGATAACATGTTTTTGTTAAGAAATTTTTGCAATTATTAATAAATTTAAAAGTTAAAATTCATAATAATGTATGTATACTATATCACAAAAGTATCTGGGACACCTATAAGATGTAAGAGTTTTTTAGTTGTAACTCTTACATTAAATAGGAAAAAAATAACAACAGATCTGAAATCATCAGTCTTTTTTTACGCTATAAAAAAATATTTAAATATGCAAAAAACATTAGTCAAAAAGAGAAATATAATTTTATTTCAAACTGTGAAATTTTTCACATCACAAAAGTATTCAGACAGAGGAAATAGATGATGGAAAGTTTCAGATCATTTGCATAAAAACATGTCTCCAATGGTTTGCATCAACAAGTTAGTTAAAGTATTTGCTTGATACTTCAATTGTTTTCATTGTTTACAACAAGAAAAGAAGACAAAAGAGTTAACCAATCTTAGAAAGAACTCATTAAGGAATGGCAAAAGGGGAAATCTGTACAAAATCTTTCAGAACAGTTTCACATTCCAAAGTTCACAATACAAAATACAATTATGAAATTCAGAACAACAAACAGTGTAGTAAATAAGG
This sequence comes from Centruroides sculpturatus, assembly GCF_000671375.1. NCBI lineage: Eukaryota > Metazoa > Arthropoda > Arachnida > Scorpiones > Buthidae > Centruroides > Centruroides sculpturatus. Next base: position 308,352 of record NW_019384441.1, read on the forward strand.
CTTAAACTGGACACACTAAAGTATTTACATCAAGACAGAAACATGTCATCATTAGGAAAATGAAGAAAAATCCAAATAAGTCCTCCTAAGCTTGCTGCTGAGACTTCTTAAAATTTAGAGTAAAGACATTTGCAGAAACTGTGAGAAGAATTTTAATAAAAAGTGGTTATAAAAGTTGTGTAGCTATGGAAAAAAACCATTTATCAGCCAAAAAAATTGGCAGAAAAAATAAGTGCTCCTAAGCTTGCTACTGAAACTTCTGTAGAATTTGGAGTACAAACATTGCAGAAACTGTGAGAAGAATTTCGAGAAAAAGTGGTTATAAAAGTTGTGTAGCTATGAAAAAAACCATTTATCAGCCAAAAAAATTGGCAGAAAAAATAAAAATTTACAAAAGTTTTATACAAAACCAATGACATTTTGGAACTCAGTTTTGTGGTTGGATGAATCCAAATTCAATGTTTTGGTTCAGATTGTCACCTAAAAGTATGGAGAAAATCTGGAAAAGCTAAAAATGAAAAACCTGAATCCTACAGTGAAATATGGAAGTGGTTCAATGCTAGTGTGGGGTTATATGGCTGCAAATGGTGCTGGAACTCTGGAATTCATTGATGGAATAATGAATCAACATTTGTATAAACAGATTTTAAATGAAAATGTTCAGAAACTGCGGTAAGAAATTGAAGTTAGGGTGAGGGTTTGTTTTTCTATATGACAACAATCTGAAGCATACTTCGAAATCTGTAAGTTTCTTAACGTGCACTGTATAAAAGTTCTCTGGCCTCCACCATTGTCCAGCCTCAACCTGGTTGAACATTTATGGAATCATATTGAATAGACCATCAAAACAATCAATAACAAATAAAACTGATCTTAAAAATCATTATCATCAGAGTTTGGAATTTAATAGACAAAAGTATTACAAAAAAATTGGTTGAATCAATGCTTAGTCATTTAGATGCTGTAATCAGGGAAAAAGGAAGTCCAATTCGTTTTCAAAGGTATAAAATTTTGTTTTTTCATTATTTATTTCCTCTGAAGATATAGAAAAATAAGCAATGCTACTAAGTAAAAATAAATGAAAGTGAACAAGTTGTCTATTGGTGTTATCAGATTTAACTACTGAGAACAAAATATGAGAATTTTCAATGGTACAATGAACATATTTTCAATTTGTATTCCATGCTTCTACACATAGAGCAAATTGAAAATATGTTCTGTTTTTTGAATTATTGTGTTCTAACTGTCACAGTACCTGAATATGACGGTTATATACCATTGAAAGTCTCATATTTTGTTCTCAGTAATTAAATCTTGTTCTGATAATGCCAAAAGAGAACTTGTTTATATTTATTATTTCCTCTGTCTGGATACTTTTGTGATGTGAAAATTTTCACAGTTTGAAATAAAATTATATATTTCATTTTGATTAATGTTTTTTGTATATATATTTTTTCCTAGTGTAAAAAAGTCTGAGGATTTCAGATCTGTTTTTTTTTTTTCCTATTTCATGTGAGAAATGATTTATAACTAAAAACTCTATGTGTCCAGATACTTTTGTGACATAATTAATTTATTAATTTGAATATATACTATCTTTTACAGATACTAAATATACCAAAGATAATAATGCAAGATACATCTTGCAGCATTATTTATCACAGAAATATCATCTCTAATATGTGTTTTGAATTTTTATTTATACTCTGAAATGAGATATTATTTAATAATATATTAAAGCATTTGAAGAACATAACTTACTTTATTTTTTAGGATGCCTATGGAGTTACCCTAGGTGCAATAATTGGTCATTCAATGTGTACACTATTAGCTGTTGTTGGAGGTCGAATAGTTGCTCAGAAAATATCTGTGCGATCAGGTTTGTTATACCATATCACCATTTTATTTATTTATATATACATAAATTTTTCTATGAAGCAGTGATTTGCAATTATTATAAATATAAAATATTGCATCACTTGTCTTTATGATAAATACTTACTTTTAAAATTTTAGTGAGACAGTTTTCTAGTTTCTTAGAATTTAATATTTTAATTTAATGTAAAATTAATTGAAGTAAATTTTAGTTACGCAGTAAAAGTTTGTTTACAATTTAAGCAAGATTTTGGGTTTGTATTAGCAAATATTTATAGCATTACCATCATATCATTTTTATCAGTATTTAGTTCCATAGAATAGAATTTTTTAAATTAAAATTTAATATTATTTTAAATTACTGTATAATTTAAANTTGGATTTAATTCAGCATTCACTATTATTTTTATAGTCTAATGAATTGTTTAAGATTGGTTTCCTTAAATTTTTTCCCACGTGTACTGTACATATCTTCCATGTTTATCTTCCTCTATTTGTTAAGGGTATGTACAAAACAATATGACGATATTCAATCAATATTTATAAAATACATTACAAGTTTCAGATTTTTCTCCCCTTAGTATTTTTATTTTAAGTAAGACATTCTTTGCATTGTTTCAATTTAAATCAAAGATGAAAAGCTGCTTAATAAACCAATAGCTTAGTTTAAGCTATTGGTTTAAGTGACAAAGTGCAGCTTTGTTTAGCGTCTTTACCCCCTTGACCTTTGACCCCTACTCTTTTGCCCCTGGCACTTGGCCCTCCTCCCCCTCCTCTTGCGTCTTCTTTTCTTGGCCCTTTTTTTTGGTTTTTTTTTTTTTTTTGTTAATTTCCTCATTTGTAAAGTATTCTTTAACATTTTTATTACATTTTCTAGTTTTAAGTATTTGTTTTCCATAGTTTTTTATTATAAATTTTTTCTGCCATTTGAAACAATTATTATTTGTAAAAATTAAATTGCTTTGCAACTGCATGTTTTTGCTTTTTCCTTTTTATTAGTGTCATGCTGTCACTCTTAATGAATTATTCATCATAGTGCATTGTTAATGAATTATGTTGTCTTTTGTTTTGTGCAGTCATTTTTGTTTTTTATGGATAGTAAAGATTTCCTTCCTAAAAGAAATACCTCATACAATTCACAACCATGAATCAGAATCATTATTATTAAATATGTCTTTACCAAAACTGTTTTCTTGGCTCCTGAATTATTGTATTCTGCATTCTTTAAGTCTATGTTAGAATTCTTTTTACTTATGTAATAAATAAATGTATTCTAAATTGCATATTAGAATTTGATAAACTTTGTTTTTCATTTCACTTTAAACTAGTTGGCAAAGTATTTTTTTAATGTATTCCAACTGGCAGCACAAAAATATCCTCCTCTGTTTCTTTATTTTCTTAAGTTAATTTATTCAAATATATGAAGTACAGTAGAGTCCCAAAAACTCAGCACTCGATAACCTGGCAGTCCAGATAACTCGGTCATACCCTGGCAGGGCGAAAAAACCCCTAGTTAATTTTCATTATAGATAGCTTTATGCCTCATAAAGTATTTTTCTGAGATCTGTCTTATCAGGTAAATTACTGTACACCGTGTATTCATTAATTTTCATTTTCATGTAGTAAAGGCTCTTTGCCTTCATAAAGTATGTACTTTTCCTTTGTTTAAGGCTATTTGGGCAGTTTTTTCTCTGTTGTATTCTCAAGCAAACAATACATACAAGTACAGTACAGTATTTTCTGAGGAAACACTCATACTTATTCTTTTTTAACCCCATTTCCGATAATCCAGCATTTTCACAAACTCGGCCACCCTTCAGTCCACATTAGGCCACGTTTTTGGGACTCTACTGTATTATTATTTGTCTTTTTCTGTCAAACTTTGTTCGATAGAACATCTTTATACACTAAATTACAGATTTTTTTCAAAAATATTCATAATGCTTGTTTCAAAGTATTCAGTAATTCAGTAAGCAGAGTATTCAACAATCACTAATTAAATTCTAATTTGAATACATTTGAACTACACTCATGTACAAGAAAGTACATTGTCTTTAAGATGCATTATTCCACTTATTACAGTACATGTGTATTTCAAGAATGACAAATTTGTGTTATTACAATTGATTGGTTGTTTTCCATGTAATAGTTGACTCCATTTGCTAAAGTCCAATCAATAAAGTTGGAACAGATAACTTATAAAATCAAAAAATTATTTACACAACTGATTTGCTGGAAAATTGTTAATGATTTTTGATTTTAGATTACTCCAATTGTTGTTCAATAAAGATTAAAACAATGGGACTGATGGTATTTCTAAAATTTTTTGTAAATTTTAAAAATAAAAATTATTCTCAGATTAAAAGTATGAGTAAAACTACTCTTTTATAACTGATTTCGAGCGATTTATGCAAATGATTATCAAAAAAGATACTATACTTCAATCAAAACCAAAATCTTGTTGTTTATTAGATTACTCCATTTGTTTGGACAAAGTTTAAAACTTTTGAAATGCTAAAAAGTGTAATCTACTAGAAAAATATCTAATTTTTCTGTCTCATTTTGTTTTATCACTTTTTCTGTTCTGTGGGCATTAAGAGGGTCATTTTTCTAGGTCTGTTGTGATTTCAGCTATGTGCACAATGGAGGTGGTTGAAAGTGAGCAATGGGACCAAATGTTTCTGAGACAAACCACGCATAAAAAGTTTCTTGTATTTCCTGTTCAAATTTGATCTTGAGTCCTCCTTGGTGATTCCAACTTGGTCCAAGACACTAAAGGTGATGCCTTTAGTGTCTTGGCTATCTGTCCATCATTTAATTAATCATCAGTCTTCTTAAACTTTTTATGTTTTCAGATTATTTAATTTTGATTGGCTATTATTATCATAATGCTTTTTAGAGAGAGTCAGTCAATCAGTGTACAAACTTTTTATGAGAGAAGTAAAAAATTAGACCAAAAAAAAGTAAAGATGAAACTTTTATACAGATTTTCTTATTATTTTGTACTGATTATGTAATGAATTTTTTCATATACAGTAGACCCCCCTATAACGCTTAGATACGTTCCACGCTAATCGAATTTTACGTTGTAGGAATGATTAAATACATGAGCCAATCGCAGCCCGATAGGTGGGAACTTTACGAACTAAGGCTGTTCGAAAGGTTTTCTTCTATAAAATTAACCTATTCTAGACTAATTCCACTCAACATTTCCAAAACACGTATAATTTTTTGGGAATAATCCGTATAAACTATGCTATAAACAAAAAATTATAGGATTACTTACCGAGTGTGTACCGTTCGACTACGCCGTTGCTTAAAGCTGGTTTTCATCGCGGAACAGCACATGAAACGGCGGCCGCGATTTCTAATAACGAATTTTTCGCATAAAAATAACTTGACCTTTGGAGACATCATTAATATAAATAATTTTTATGGCCGTTGAATAAGAAGTGTTTCTTTCACAAGAAATGTATAAAATTAGTGCTGTATTAGACTTACGGTACCTAATTTACATACTGTACAGACGATAATAAACTCAACTTACTAGCCTAAAATCTCCGTAGCGTGTTGCCAGGCGGCAGAAAGCATATATATAATTATAATAAAGTTACAATAAATTAAGTTAATATATAATTATATATACAGTACCTAATTTATATATAATTAATATATAATTATATGTACAGTACCTAATTTATATATAATTTATATATAATACTAAACAGACGATAGCAAACTCAATTTAGCCGCTCCGTAGCGTGGCGCAGGGTCGGAGGAAAGTAGTTCGGCTGCTCATCCACTATTGGTCCAGACTCTATCAATCTTGTCGCGAAACGACGTTATAGGAGGTACGTTATACGAAAGTTGCTACAATTTTTTCGCTACGTTATAGGAATTGTCGTTATAGGAACGCACGTTATAGGGGGGGTCGACTGTACTTAAAATTATTAATTTCACTAACAGTAGCTTTTATTAATTTTAACTTTATTTTGCTTAATTTCAAACTGTTGTCAGTTATTGAAATATTGGAATTACTAAATACTTGAAAATAATTTAAATACACAAAAATTTATGTTGATTTTTTTAAAACACATATTGCTTAGAGCCACCATTTTAATCTCATACAATGCAAATGGTATGTAAATTATGAGCACTTGTTAATTGATCAATAGTGAATTAAGACAATCCTATTGTAATGCCACTTTCATACTAACATTTTTCAAAATTATGAGAAAGTTTACTGTTATTTTTGACTTGGTCAATAGCAAGTTTAAATGATTTTTCTTTTTTATTTTATTCTTATGATATCTAATTACTTAATTTGGGATTGTCTAGAAATTATGTAATGCTACTTTTATACTTTTTCAACTATGAACTCCCCTGTAGCATTCCATAATACTGTCACATACTCATTTCCAAAATTACATGATACATATCTTCAATCAACCTTCTTAATTGTATTAAAGAGTAATACACAGCAAGGGGATACAGAACATTACATTACCGTAAAACCTCAATTTAACAGATAAAATTTCAATATATCATATGTGTACTTTAAAATTAATATTCTGTTAATTTTAAAATGCTTTTTTTATGTAATTAAATTTGCAGGTTTTTCTCAAATACAAGAGTCCCCATTCATAAAGTGTATTTTTCAAAAAATGATTTTGCTTGTTTGTTTGTTTGTTTCAATTTAGATTGTATACCTGTTTATTAGAGTCAGAACTATGGTGAGTACATAAGAAATAGTACATATGGAAAAATTTTCTGAGAAACTGAGAAAATTGAACTTCTATACATACATAATTTTAATTACACAAACATATCTACATAAGTAAAAACAGATAAACTAATTAATTTTTTAACTTTTTAACAACATTTGGAAAATCTGCTTTATTATACAGGGTGTATCAGAATGACGTTTTAAAAATTTGGGGATTGTAGAGGATGAAATTTTGAACGTTTTGATATAAGGAACCTATAGCCGGAAATTTGAACTAAAGTGTCTTAGACAGCAAAAGTTACAGCCAAATCTGAGAAGCTGCTACCATTTGGCAAAAACACTACTGGTAGCTTATATCTTACATATTTAATAAATAACCAGTCAATTTAACCCTTTTTACTATGACATGGTTGGTTGTACTTTATCCTTCAAAACAATGATCCAAACTGCAGTCACTCAAGGTCACTCTACATATTTTACTTAAAAATTCATCAAAAATGGAATTTTTATCATAGAGATACAAAAAAATTGCATATATTTATTACTTAATTTAGTTTTTGGCACAATAGTGTAGAATTGTTCAAAGTAAAAATTACTTACAAAAAAAAAATGTTAAATTATGATCTAAATCTTTGATGTTATAAATTACTTTACCTTTGACACCAAATAAAATTCTCCTATTTCGTTATTTGTTTCTGGCACCAAGCCAGTACAAAAGGGAATATTGTTTTGTACATGATGATATAAGATTTATGCATATTTATCTATTTATCATGAACAATATCACTTTATATGAAACAGTCCATATTTACTAGTTTACTGTCTTTCTTCAATAAACTCTCTGAGGTTAGTAGGACATTTCATTTTAGGCAGTAGGCAACTTTAGGCAATAAACAGAAAATACCAAAACTATAGAACAATAAAACACATTACACAAAGAAAATTGACTAGTGAACATGTGTTTAATTTGATAAAATAAGTAAATAAAATAGAACAAAAGTATATGTATATATATATATAACTTATAGGCAATAAGTAGTAAATACCAAAATTGTAAAACAATAAAATGACTACAGAAAAAAATTGACTGGTGCACATGCTTCCTTTGTTTCAAAAATAAATAGTAAAATTAAAATGATGAAGAAAAGTTTTGATTAAGATTAAACATTTTTCAAAATAATGAAATATCGTCATTTCATATCTTTCAGCTGAAATGGAACTGATGATGTATCATCATAAAAAGGTTAAAGAACTTAGCATTACATAATGTTTTTGTAAACTCCCCACCCCTTATAATACATTGTAACAATATATCCACCCACCTATATCTGTATTATGTAATTTATGGACAGCTCCCTATGTCTCCCCAAAGAAACATAAAGGAATAATTCCCAATAATGAAACATCAAAGAATATGATTATTGGATCAAGCAGATAAATAAAATGTAAAATATTCACCAGATAACAATTTTTAAAAATTAAATAAATTAAAAGACAAAGTCTGTCAAAAACAGTCATCTTTTTAATTCACTTTCATATTTTGGAATACACTGTGATGACCTTGATTTTTCTTTTCAGGCTATTTGATTATCTTAACAAGTGTTAAAAAAAATTTCCTTAGAAAATGAATATATGTATACATTCATTTAAAAGTTAAAATCACCTTTCAAAACTAGAACTGAAACAAAACAAAACTATTTTTTAATTCCAGTTTTGGAAAGTGTTTTTAACTTTTTAAATAGATATAGTTAGTTATACATATATTCATACTTTAAAGGAATTTTTTAAGCATGTGTTAAGACAAGTTTAAGTAGCCTAAAAAAGAAAGGTTAGATTCTTCATAGTATATTTCAGAATACGAAACTGAATTAAAAAGTGACTGTTTTTGATAGATTCCATATTTTAATTTAATTTTTGAAATAAAAAATAATAATTTATTTTTTATTTGTCAAGATAGATAGTCTAACATCATTTTTGAAGTTTTTTTCATTTTCTCTGGAATTTCTCATATTATTTATTCTACTTTGTTGTGATATTTTTAACCAAATGTCATTCCTCACTAAAAATGTCTTCATTTATTATATTTTATTTTTATCAAAAATAAATGCATATTCATAATTGTTTTTATATTTCTTCATTATTTTATACAAATTGATTTAATAAAATGGCAATGTTAAGAACAGTTAAAAACAAATAAATAAATAGTAAATGTTCTTAGAGTCTGAACTAATGCAACTTAAGTAGAGAGAATTTTTATTGAAAATGACATTGAGTAATATTTTTGTATTTTAATCAACATTGTTTTGAATTCTTAAATCATTTAAATTTAAGCATAATTTAAAGTTTGATAATCTTTATATATTTAGTGAATAATAATGCATGAATCAGAAAAATGCATTTTTTAGAAGCAACACTGCTATAAAAAAAGAATAAATAGTACGAGTACTTTTTAGAAATGTTTAGGTACCAGCTATCCCATTGAAAATTCATAAATTTAAAATGTAAAGATTAAGATAAATAAGATTTTAGTTGCTAAATTACATATTCATTGTTGTGAATATCCATTTGTTGTATTTTGTAACATTTTTTATTTAATGTAATAATTTTAAAAAATGTAAAAAAAATAAAAAATACAGGTTTTAAAAACTAATATTTTTAAATTAAAATGAATAATATATTTTTAAAAAATAAGAATTATGGATTAATCTTTAAGTTAATATTAATATTAAGTAAGCAAATATTGCAAAAACATTTATGGAATTAAATTAATTCTTTACATATGATACACCCTGTATTTTATTAAATACAGCATGTATTATAATAGAGTAATAACTCAAAGATTTATTATTACTATGTTCAAACTATTTGAAATACAACTGTGAGATTTGTTGTATAACATGAATGTTTAAAACTTTTCAATGTGGCTTCTGCCAGTCATGAAACACATCCCATTGAAATTCTAGTTCTTGCTGTGCTTTTCTGAAGAACTCCTCATATACAGAAACAAGGTTGTTTCTTTATTCTTTTTTATAGCTGTTGCACATTTGCAGCATATGTTGCACAGACATTGTACCACATGATTTTTTTTATGTTTTAAATTCTTTTTTTTATATACATATAACACTCTATAGCAAATCTTCACATAATGTTGTTGCATTTAACATCATTTCATTATACATTGTTGAGGAAAGATACATTTGTAATCATTTACAATTATTCTTGTTGAATTTTCTTTATAAACAGTAAAATTATTTTTATGAGGTGAGAAATAAATGCTGGAGGTTGCAAACATGGTCCAGTTAGAATAATAATAACTGAAAATATCTTGTTTTTATCATTTAGCCTTTAGTAAAATTGGTCTCATTATATGTCATTTTACTTAATGTTACAGTTTCCAAGAAACTACAATGTTAAGTGAGGACTTTCTGTATTTATAACTGTCACTTGAATAGAATATTTATATGGATATTTTTTCATATTTATGTTTATTATTTTTTAAGTCATAACTTCAGATATACTGTTGTCTGTCCATTCGTCTCGTCTACTTTGTCATTGTGTTTGTTTGTTTTTCGCACTGTCTGTCTAGCTGTTAAATAGTATTAAGATTCGTGCTCACATTCAGTTTCATTAATATTAAGTAATTATAAGTCTTCCTACTAACAGTCACTTGGCACTAATTTCTACACTTAGCTATTTGTGGCGGAACTGAATCATTGATGTTCGCTACACTCAGGTTTTCTTTTAGACTCTTCGGGGACTACGCCTTTCAGCCTAAAAACTGCATGCCAACATCAAACATAGAGGGTACTGTAGCCATATGTACGCTGTTCAGAGTGATCCTGCCTTTCTCTACTATCTATCTCCTCTCCCTCCGTCTTTCCCTCCCCTTTCCCTTACCCTCTTTTCTGCTGGCTAAACACCTCATGTACAGCCAAAGTCTTTCATGCATGCATGCATGTATGTATGTATGTATGTATGTATACTGAGCATGAGATACTGTACATGTTCAATATATTTCATGCAATACATGAGATACATTAATGCTGTTGTTTATTATGCTTGTTTTTAATAATAGTGTAGGTTTTGAAGAACATAATTCTATCAAACAGAAATTTAAAGTAGTTAAGTTTAATTCAAAGTACATATGATAAATTTATAAAATATTCATTAATAAAAATTTTAATATTTTATTTTCTTATTAAATTAAAAACTAATAGCAATATTTTTTTTCAGTTACATTAATAGGTGGTATTGTGTTCCTAATATTTGCTGTTTCTGCATTATTAATGGGACCTGGATCTTGATTTGTAGAAGATTAAATAGAAAGTAAACCTAGTTATGAAATTACATTAGAAGAATGGCGACAATAATAATAAAAAGGAGGATTCATTATATTGAAGAACAGTCTTCAGAATCTTGTTTGTTTCAAAATATGATGATCTGTAAAAGTATTTATTTTGTTTTATAAAATTTATTCTCTTTTAAAAATGACAAATATTTTTAGATGTTAACTTGAATAAATATATTAATTCAGTTAACTAAATTTTAAATTCATTTAAAATCTTCTGTTGTTAATCAAATATATTTACTTATTTTAAAATTAAGAACATGTATGCTTTTATAAGATGTTAATCCTTTGACATATTTTATTCAGACTTTCCTTAAAAATTTCATTTTAGTTTTCATATTATTTTTGTTGTTATTTTGTAATTTCATAGCCAAATTTGTTTTAATAGGTTAAACTTTTTTGCTACCTTTTAACATTTCTCATAATATTTTCATTTATTTCATGTTTATTTCTGTAAATGAAATATTAGAATTATTCGTCCAGAAATTTACAGTAGTATTTATTTTATACTTACTATCTTATTGAATGAAAAACAAATTCAAACAGACATGCATAAATGAAAAAGTGGCAAATTTTCATTAAATTTGTAAAAGTTTTTAAAATTAATATGCATAATCTATTTTTCCATTATTCCACTATATATATAATTTTGAAATTTCTTTTAAAGTATACAGATTTCAATTTATGATTTATCACTTTAAAATTTTTAAAGCCATATTTTTTGTTTTTGTAAGACACTATCATATTAACTTACCTTATGTTAAAATAAAATTTCTTTATCATATTTTAGTTTTCAAAAATTTTTATTAGTTTACTATAGAAATACTATGAAGTCTGGCTAAATGTTATAATTGAAATTTGTTCATTTTTATTATATAAAATGCTAATAGCAATAGAATAATTATATAACTAACTAAAATCAAAATTATAAATCATGATATAAAACATGTCATATATATATATATTATTTGACTACTTTTAAAACAATCTAAATGAACAAAATAATTTTTTCTTCCTCAAAATGTAAGTAGATTAATTTAATTTATATTATGATTTTGTACATTTTGTAAAATAGTTTTCAAGAGATCAGAAATTTAATTTAACAAAGAAGGAAATTTGGTGGTAACAGGAACATCCAGAAGAAAATTAGCCTATAAAACAACAATGGAAAATAAAAGACACGTTACATAATGACTATTCATCCTCTGGTCTAATTATAATAAAAGTTCTTAAAATCAAACAGATGTCTAAAATAAATAAAAAATTATATGACACCAAGAAAATAACAGATATAGAATATTGCTAAAATAATTTAAACAATAATTTTAAAACAAATTAAATCTTAAGAAAAAACAGGGCTAAACTTCTTATTTATGCAAATACAGTAGAGCATCGATTATCTGACTCAATTGGGGACTCAGGTTGGTCAGATAACTGAAAAAATCGGATAACCGAAAAGAAGGAAAAAAATTATTAGTATAGTACATTAGGATATTAGTATATCCCATGTAATTAGTTTATTAGTATATCCCTATTAACCAACTTTGTGTTGAATTTTCATCAATATTTAGCCTAACAAATATTTTTTTAAAATAATAATCGTCGCTACTGTATCGTTAAAAATTATTTTTAAATTATTTTATTGCTCATGAAACAAACAACCACTCATAATTAGAAAATTAAGTCTCGTTTAAATACTGGCCTCCCTTCAATGGTCAAACCGTTGATGCCAGCTAAAACACACAAAAATTTAACAAAAATAATATTAAAGTAGCCAAGACATAGCCAAATATTGTAATGCCACATCATTAGCGGACATTTGAGATTTGCCGACTAGATCGGTCGATTAACCGATGTGACGGTTAATCGAGGGTTGGATAATCGATGCTCTACTGTATAAAATAGAAACAAATAAAATTAAGTATTTTCACTTAATATGGTTATTTCTACAATGATTCAAAAATCAAAACTTAAGAAACATTAAGAAAAGCAGGGATCTTAACTCATGACATTGGATATGAGTAAAATAAAATAATTTTATATTCTATATTTTATTTAATATATTATTAAATGCACTATAATTTTACATATTGAAATTTTTGGAAATAGTTTCAAAATGATCCCTCTAATGACTAATGTTGAACAAGAAAATAATTTTAAAGTATTTGTTTTTCTTTCAATTGTTATTCTTATTCATTAGAAACTAAAGTTATAAACATTTCATTTTTAAATATTTTTTGCTAGAAAAATATAGATTGCAGTATAAAATATGATAAATTATATTTTAATTTACATTATGTAAACTTTAAAGAAATATACTAGAATTTGCTATATTGCAATTTACAAAAATAGTTTCAAAATAAATTCATATGATATCTATTTCATAAAAATATTCAAGTTAAATAAAAAAACTTGTATGGCATGTTTAAATTGTGTGATAATTTTAATGTGAGTAATTCAAAATAAATGTTTATTGAGATTATATTTTAATTAGTCAAAGTAGAATGCCGATTCTTTATTATTATTTTTTTAATTGTAATTTCAAAAATTAACAATCAAAAATTGAAAAAAATTGCAAAAGAGTAAATGGAATGTTGTTGTATCTGTTTCACCAATGTATTTTTTTTTTGTTTTTTTTTTAACAATTTTTAAATACTTAATTCAATCACATTCAATTTAATATCGGGTTTGGGTTGTGTATATTTGTAAACAAATATTGATGATATAAAACAAAGATTTGGCAACTTAAATTCATATTAAAAAAATAAAATATTATAAAAATGCAGTATTTTATCTTTAAAAGAAAGGGAAGTGCTTACAAAAATAATTATTTTGATATTATTATAGATAACAGATTTGTATACTTGATCAATTCTTTTCAGTGTTTCTCAACCTCTAACGAATCGTCGCCCCCTTCAATAAAACCGTTACGTAGTATCACCCCCTTCACTTCAAAATTCCAATGCCGTGGGCCAGGGCTAACGCCAAATTTGTACTGCATTGAATAGACTAGTGACTAGTATAATGTTATTGTTTAATTATTGTACGATATAACAAATAAAATATTTAATTAATCTTAATATAATGTTTTACTATATTGCCCAGAAAATTGTTTTTCGCCCCCAAAATATAAATTGTTACAAATTGCCCCCTAAGCATGGAAAAATGCCCACATGGGGCGGTATCGCCCCCATGAGAAACACTGTTTTAAACAAATAATCATTCAAGAAAAAATATGTTTCTGATCTTAAAGTGAAATGATTTCTTTTTTTGAATATAACAATTTTCCAAATGTTGACAAAGATAGTAACATTTAATATTTGTTATATTGGAACGATATTTATAATTAATTTTTAAGATAGATATATTCTAATAAATAGAAAAAATTTTTATATGAAGATTTAAAATATTAAATGAACTTTATATTTATAAAAATATTTGAATAATTTTTATTTTTAAAAGAATAAGAATTATATCATTTTCATTTATGTGAAAATTTATTATATATATAAGCTATATTGAAAATATTTTGATGACTTGTTAGATGATTATTTAAATAGTCAGATAACTTGATAATACATTTATTCACAATGTTTGTTTGGTACAAATATTGAAAAATTTTTACAAATAATTTTTACTTCTGTAATCTAAGAATTATGATAAAATTTATTTTTTTAAAATATTTACAATAATACGATATATGCTCATATTAATTTATAAGAATGTGTTTGATTATAGACAGTTAGACAGTATTTTACTCATTTTTATAATTCAAAGGATTAACAAATTATAGAAGTATCAATATATAAATTTATTTTTCTTAAATTTATATATATATCTATTTATATATTTCAAATTGTCATCAAAATTTTATCTAAATTACTGAAATTTATGTATAAAGTTAGTTTCAAATCATTAGTTCCAATGAAAAATAATTAATCTATAAAAAATGTATTTGGTACTTTTAATATATATAATATAGGATAAAAGTTGAAATAATTTCTTTGAGATGATATCAAAAATTTCACACTTCTTGTTACAGATGAAAATATTTGATCATTAGAAAACTTTATTTTAATTTTTTTTAATGATGATTTTGTTTAAAAATTTTTTGACTAATTTAAAAATAATTCGCTTGAGATTATTTTAAATTTATATAATAATTAAATCTAGAAAAATGTTCTGAATATTGTAACAGATATTATTGGGAATGACTGGTTTTATAATTTAAAAGGCATTGTATTGCAAGTTTAGAACAGTTATTTTATTCTAAAAAGCTAAATTATTGGCTTTCAAATGTTGAGTAAATAAAATTGATGGTATTGATAGAAATTTGTGATTTTTCTTTATTATTCAATATATTTTGTTAAGCCTTTCAAACCAGTCTTCCACTGATTTGTAAATAATAATTTTATAAAGATTTGAAAAATCATAAATGAGAATTCGTCAAAGTTTGCATTATTAATGCAAATCAGTATTAAAACATGTTCAGTGCCATTTTAAATAGTGGATTTTATCATCCACAAAATCTGCTGTCATTTTAAAATTAAAAAGAAATGAAAATACTAGTCTTAAATATTTCTCTTTGCATATAAGTTTGAACATATTTACTTTATGTTTTTGTCTAACAGAAGACAATAATGGCTTAAGATCTATATAAAATGCAATATATTGTCAAGTTGGTTAAATTTGGTTTTTATTTCTGACAGTAATTTAACATTTATATATAAGCATTCCAAAGATATTCTATCTTTATATGTTTTTTCTTTGTACGTAATGTCACAATTTATTTAAATTTCTACCCATGTGAACTGTTACGTTTTTATGTAGTTCTTAAAAATATAATGGGTAAACAAAATTTATTTTTAAGGAGACAGGTAAAAAGCATTACTATACTATACTAAAACATTACTATAGAAAATTTGTTATCGAAAATGCAGAAATAAAAATAACTGTACATTTCATAAGTCTCTTTATTCACGTTGTCTGAAATTTATTTTTTAAGAAGGGGTTTTTTTTTAATATTTAAGATTTAATAAATGGTTTTAATTTTAGTCCGAAAGATGGCACTACTTGACTTAACACCTTTATTTTTTAAATAACTTCTATCATATTTATAAATAATACATTATATATACTTATTGAATTATAACGTGAAATCAATTTAAAGTTTCCAGTTCCAGTTGAAAATATTAAAATTATTACAAGATATATAATTTTTATCGACGGATTAATACCGCATTGGCTTTTATTGTAGTATAAATCATGCAATAATATGATCGGGTATAACTTCGGGATTCATCCAAGTGTAAGCATATTTTCGATATTCGTTACGTTTCTTGAATGAATTTATTAAATAAGAAAGCTCTTCCAGAAATCTGAAAGTGACAACAAATACATTTAATATTGTTAACATTTTTTTAAACTGTTTATAAAATTTTTAATTAACCTGAGTCTATATTTAAAAGATAACAGTTATTTTATATGATGCTATTATGAATGTATAACATATACAAATTAGAATATCTAAATAAAGTCAAACTTTGTTTCACCTCTGAAATTGACACTCAATCGAGTGTGGCATTAAACTTGAAGTACCTCAAACAATTGGAATTGTAAGAAGTAATGAGGTTTGAAACCTCACGTAATCTGGTGATACAGTTTTGCATTGCAAACATTATTATGTTTAATTCATAGATACTTATTAGTATCTATCTATGGGGAAGACCAGTTCACAAGTACTCATTGGCGTTATATCGAGATTTGAGTATATTATTTAAATATGCATCCCGTTACTAGTAGAGTTTCATTGAATATTTTATGCTCATTATACTTGCGATTAATACATAAAATTATCGTAGATTAATATAAATGTATCTAATCATAAAGTAAAATTTTTGCACATTTAAAATACTTCAATTTCTGTATTTAAAAAAACAACTTTAGGTTATGAATTTAACATTGATAAAAAAAATCAAAAAGTTATAAAAAGAAATTCAAAAAAATAAAAATGCATTTAATCGGTGTTGAACCGGAACACGAGGTAAACCACAACTAATAATGTGAACTTTCCGTTAATATCATCTAGCCATAAAGTTGTGCGAGAAATTCCTGTTCGTTCTTATACCTTTAGAGTAGCGAGAATGAATAATAAAATTTCGGCATATGACGTGCTTGGTCACATGCCATAGATCGCGGCGAAACTATTTGGTAGGATAGGAAGTTTTGTATAGAAATGTTGGCCCGCGATAAGTCAACATTTTTTCAATACTTCCAGCATTCTAGATAAACTGCACATCATGATTTATACGATTTCTATATCGCCGATAGAGTGAATTAAAGTTTTGTAGAGAATATTTGAAGGAAAAAAAACTTAATTCTTCGATTATTTTTTGCTTTTTGATTGGTAAAGTACGTTACTCTTATAGGAAATGTTAAATGGGATAATGCAAATATATTTTCTAAAATATGACGTGCAAACATTGGGAGATGATGATTGAAAATCTTGCTGATTCGGCTCGTTAACGTAATATTCGTACTCGTCTTATCAAAACATATTTTACTTACTCTTTATGTGCGGAAATATCATTTTCTTGCAAGAGGTAAACACTTTTCGAGTATCCTAAGCGACTTTTGTTATCTCCACTTAAAATTTTCACAACATTAATAATTTCCTTAATGGTGCAAACATTCGGAAGTTGTTCGACGATTTCACTTTCCGATAAAGCACTCTAAAAATTGAATACTAAACTTAGAAGAAATTTTTATTTATCACAAACGCAAACATAATGTAACTTTTAACTTAAACTTTAACCAGAATTTCGGTTTTTTTTTTCTATAATTTAAGTCGAATTAAAGTATATTTTACCTTGCTTCTAGGTATAGGACCCGTCAATAGTAAAGGATAATTTGGTACAAAAGCACATTCCTCGAATTGAGGTATGTCAACAGCTGCGTGAAATATGGTACAGTTAGCGATAATACTCGTAATAGTGTCGGTGATTTGGAGTCTGCTACCGAAACCATTTTCAGTTCCGGGTACTCCCTGTTAAATTAAATTTGTTTTTATATAGGCCTAAACGCCCTTTTTCAAATAAAATAGTATGTAGTATTAAAAATTATACTTGTAGTTGACATCCTCCGTCTTTCTTTTCTCGCACGAGTTCCTTCCTCCAGTTCTGTAATTCTATATCTTGCGATATTTTCTCTGGATAATCTGTAGATAAATTTAAAATTTGAGGACTTTTTTTCTATTGTAGTGATTATCTGTATGTCCTAGATCATCGGTTATTTATAAATTAGATTTTCGAATGTTTAGATGTAGAAATTAAAGCCATGCTTTACTTATAGACTACATATTAGAGTTATGTATGTACAGCCAAACCTATGAACAACGCCCACTGCACTGACGAGAGCATAAAAATGGCCGTTTTGGGAGGTTATTTTATATGCATTTCAAAAAGAAATGACCGCCGTTTAGAAGTGGCCGTTAGTGGAGGTTCGACTGTGTATGTGTGTATATAGGCCCTATGTATATTTCTGATAAAATTTTTAAAAATTTAGACTATATTAATTTTTATTAATATAATACAGATTTATAGGCATATAATTAATTAGAAAATATGGTTTACCATAATGATTTTTAACTATTTTTCCAACATAATCGAAAATGCTATCATATAAAGCCGTGGCATCGTCACGATACGGATAATAAGGAAGCACACCAGGATCATTAACCTGAAAAATAATAATATATATATGTATTAGTTCTTTATAATAAAAGTGGAGATAATAATTATGAACGCGTTCTTCGAGATCGTTATTATTGATTTTTTAACAAAACAAAAAATTCCAATTGACTTACGCCCCTCGATTCGATTTCCTTTGGTATGTTTATCTCCTCGAATTTCCAATTGAAAAATCTACATAGGAAACATGATATTTTCATTAAAAATATATTTTAAAAATGCAAAGATGAAGATAATATTAAAATAATATGTATATTATATTTATTGCTGCAAAACTTTATTAAAGGTCGAAATTAAAGTGAGCTCTGTAAAGAGAAGTGGGTTTTTTGTATGCGTATTGAAAAACGTTCTTAGAATATTTCTATTTTTGATTAAAATAAGAAAAAAGAAAGGATAAAAGGAAATACGATCCGTGTATTTCATTACATTTATATAACCCGGTTTTTTTATATAGTGTAATAAAATTTTCCTTTTTTAATTTGCATTTATATTTTTATTTCGATTTAAGTGTTATAAATATTTAGTGTTTGTTGTAGGAAACTTAAATCTTTATAGGATTTTGAGATAGTCGAAAGATATATACATATATATATATTTTTAATTTAATCACCTTCGTGCTATTAAGTGGGAGAGGCCACGTACTCCAATAGTTGTCACTCTATCTATCCATCCTCCCATTACTAGAAGTTTTTCCAGCATTAATCTGAAACAAAGAAAGAAAATGCTTAATTATAAAAATTAAACTCGATGATGAATTTTTATTATTAATTTTATTGTAAACTTTTAAAATGTTCCTCCAATAATGGCACCTCCTAACAACGACCATCTCTTAAACAGTATGAAAAATAACCTTCAAACAACGACCATTGTTCGAAGGTTTAATTATATATTCATTTTTGTTCATAAGTTTTGTTGTTATTAATACTATTTATGGAGAATTCATTCCTAATATCAAATTATTATTAATATGTTAATTAAAAAATTAATAAATAATGTTTTAATTTAATAAAGTTATAATATATTACAATTCACGCAGAACGCATCGGTAATGAAATGTTGGAAATTATGAAGCTTACTTATTAATAGACAAAAGGTATTTAAAATGCGGTGCCATCAACTTGAAAAGGGGGTGGGAAGGTGAAAGGTTGCGATTAATAGAAATCCATAAAGATTCCATCAGAAGATGGGTCCTACCTGAAAAAATAATTATAAAGATCATCGATAAAGTAGCGTTAATAACGAGAAAATGATTCTTACCTATACTGAGACAAGCTCTATGATAGAGAGCATCGGCATTGTTGAAGTACATCTTGGCCAAAAGCCAGGTATAAGGCGGGTCGGAGGGAAAGAAAACCTGTAATGGTTCAATTTAAGTCACCCCAATTAAACCGAACCATCTTATCTTCCAACAATTTTCATTACACCCCGTCATTTAAGTAAATTACAAGTGTTGTAATCATATCAGAATAGTTGTTGTCAAACTATTTGCTAAAGAGCTTCAAACTGGATCAAGACATCCACAATAATTATTATTCTCTAGTCGAATGTAGGAAGATCTTTACCGCAACACCTGTTGCTCGTCTTTTACAATATTTAAGAATAAAGCACGATTTAAAGATGGTGGAGATGAGCCTCGCGTGACGCAAGTATTTACGAGAACCGGAAATCTATTAAAACTGATAGAGTGTTTACAGTTTTAAATGTATTTCGCTTATAAATAATTTAAAATATGCATTTTGAATACTTTACATTAAATTATAATTGAATGAGAGTTTCTAAATTTATTCGTAGGAAGCATTAAATGTTAAATGAAGATTATTATTAAATGGAATTAAGCTGGTTAAAAGATTAATTAATAAATTTTCGCGTTAAAGACTTTTATGTTAATATTACAAGTTTTGTGCATTAGATATACATTTTTCACAAGTTTTAAAATATATAAACTTATTGCTGATATTTTACGAAAATATCCGTGCATTAAGAATGAATGGGTCCATTTGAATAAAGCATTTTACGGAGAAAATACGTTCGGCTTACTTTATTGGCTTTAAATTTTCTATTTTAAATGTTTTTCTCGCCATTCCAGCGCATCTATAATTAAGTTATGCATTTCGAAAAACGAAATAGAAAATTATATTACTATTTTATCGTAGGATAAAGTCTAAATTTTCTTGACACGCGAAAGTGTAATACGATTTTGAAAACTCAATAATACGTTAATTGGGTTCCTCGAAATACTAAAACTACATTTTCTGTCAACATCTGCTTTATAACTATACACAATTTATAGTTATTAATTAAAATAAGTTAAGAGTTGATCTGTCGTTAATTATTTACCAATCAGATTTCCTGTAAAAATATCACAGTTAAAGTAATTAGTAAAGTTCGAAGTAAGGAGGAGAAAATCCCTAAGAGGGTTGTATCGATGATATGACGTAAATTTAAAAACAAAAGTATTGTACGATTGTCAAATAGTTGAAAAGTTTTGATGGCAATACAATTGTCTTTAAGACTTAATTCGAGTGCGGCTCCACCTCAATTAACCCATTTGGATTATATATAATTCCTTAATATAATATATCTAAACCCCAGACAAGTTAGTCCTTTAAACTGACAGAAATACTCCACCCCGAGGGAGAACAGAGTAAGGTTGGTAAGACGCAGAGTAATCCCTTTCAATCATCATCTATGTTATACAACGGCAGTTTAACCTTTTTTAAATAGTTGGATTAATCGAAGTATTAAAGTAAAACTTACGGGATTGTCTACGGTTCTATCTTGAAATAACTGTATAGCTATGGGCCGAATTTCACCGTCGTGATTCAGATAAAACAGAGCAATGGGCGCGCAAACCTGTAAATAAATAATTAAAACCGAAACGTAAATACTAAGAACGAGTGCGATTATTCGTTTAAGCTATGCGATTACCAATTTGTCATCTTTGCAGGGTAAGTTTTTCATGATTTTATAATCGATTATGAAAATTCTTTTATTTTCTAATGCCTCCCGAAGACTTAAATCTTCCAAAAATGGCTCCAGTTCTTTGTCATCTGCTGCGAAGCTGGAATCGAAACAATTTATCTCAGGTGTAATCAAAATTCAAAATTTGTAAAATCGTATATTAAAAAGGACATTATTATCATTAATTTTGTTTAAAACGTGTTGTGCCTACTTAAAATAATTTGTTTTTAAGTNACTAAAATCAAAATTATAAATCATGATATAAAACATGTCATATATATATATATTATTTGACTACTTTTAAAACAATCTAAATGAACAAAATAATTTTTTCTTCCTCAAAATGTAAGTAGATTAATTTAATTTATATTATGATTTTGTACATTTTGTAAAATAGTTTTCAAGAGATCAGAAATTTAATTTAACAAAGAAGGAAATTTGGTGGTAACAGGAACATCCAGAAGAAAATTAGCCTATAAAACAACAATGGAAAATAAAAGACACGTTACATAATGACTATTCATCCTCTGGTCTAATTATAATAAAAGTTCTTAAAATCAAACAGATGTCTAAAATAAATAAAAAATTATATGACACCAAGAAAATAACAGATATAGAATATTGCTAAAATAATTTAAACAATAATTTTAAAACAAATTAAATCTTAAGAAAAAACAGGGCTAAACTTCTTATTTATGCAAATACAGTAGAGCATCGATTATCTGACTCAATTGGGGACTCAGGTTGGTCAGATAACTGAAAAAATCGGATAACCGAAAAGAAGGAAAAAAATTATTAGTATAGTACATTAGGATATTAGTATATCCCATGTAATTAGTTTATTAGTATATCCCTATTAACCAACTTTGTGTTGAATTTTCATCAATATTTAGCCTAACAAATATTTTTTTAAAATAATAATCGTCGCTACTGTATCGTTAAAAATTATTTTTAAATTATTTTATTGCTCATGAAACAAACAACCACTCATAATTAGAAAATTAAGTCTCGTTTAAATACTGGCCTCCCTTCAATGGTCAAACCGTTGATGCCAGCTAAAACACACAAAAATTTAACAAAAATAATATTAAAGTAGCCAAGACATAGCCAAATATTGTAATGCCACATCATTAGCGGACATTTGAGATTTGCCGACTAGATCGGTCGATTAACCGATGTGACGGTTAATCGAGGGTTGGATAATCGATGCTCTACTGTATAAAATAGAAACAAATAAAATTAAGTATTTTCACTTAATATGGTTATTTCTACAATGATTCAAAAATCAAAACTTAAGAAACATTAAGAAAAGCAGGGATCTTAACTCATGACATTGGATATGAGTAAAATAAAATAATTTTATATTCTATATTTTATTTAATATATTATTAAATGCACTATAATTTTACATATTGAAATTTTTGGAAATAGTTTCAAAATGATCCCTCTAATGACTAATGTTGAACAAGAAAATAATTTTAAAGTATTTGTTTTTCTTTCAATTGTTATTCTTATTCATTAGAAACTAAAGTTATAAACATTTCATTTTTAAATATTTTTTGCTAGAAAAATATAGATTGCAGTATAAAATATGATAAATTATATTTTAATTTACATTATGTAAACTTTAAAGAAATATACTAGAATTTGCTATATTGCAATTTACAAAAATAGTTTCAAAATAAATTCATATGATATCTATTTCATAAAAATATTCAAGTTAAATAAAAAAACTTGTATGGCATGTTTAAATTGTGTGATAATTTTAATGTGAGTAATTCAAAATAAATGTTTATTGAGATTATATTTTAATTAGTCAAAGTAGAATGCCGATTCTTTATTATTATTTTTTTAATTGTAATTTCAAAAATTAACAATCAAAAATTGAAAAAAATTGCAAAAGAGTAAATGGAATGTTGTTGTATCTGTTTCACCAATGTATTTTTTTTTTGTTTTTTTTTTAACAATTTTTAAATACTTAATTCAATCACATTCAATTTAATATCGGGTTTGGGTTGTGTATATTTGTAAACAAATATTGATGATATAAAACAAAGATTTGGCAACTTAAATTCATATTAAAAAAATAAAATATTATAAAAATGCAGTATTTTATCTTTAAAAGAAAGGGAAGTGCTTACAAAAATAATTATTTTGATATTATTATAGATAACAGATTTGTATACTTGATCAATTCTTTTCAGTGTTTCTCAACCTCTAACGAATCGTCGCCCCCTTCAATAAAACCGTTACGTAGTATCACCCCCTTCACTTCAAAATTCCAATGCCGTGGGCCAGGGCTAACGCCAAATTTGTACTGCATTGAATAGACTAGTGACTAGTATAATGTTATTGTTTAATTATTGTACGATATAACAAATAAAATATTTAATTAATCTTAATATAATGTTTTACTATATTGCCCAGAAAATTGTTTTTCGCCCCCAAAATATAAATTGTTACAAATTTCCCCCTAAGCATGGAAAAATGCCCACATGGGGCGGTATCGCCCCCATGAGAAACACTGTTTTAAACAAATAATCATTCAAGAAAAAATATGTTTCTGATCTTAAAGTGAAATGATTTCTTTTTTTGAATATAACAATTTTCCAAATGTTGACAAAGATAGTAACATTTAATATTTGTTATATTGGAACGATATTTATAATTAATTTTTAAGATAGATATATTCTAATAAATAGAAAAAATTTTTATATGAAGATTTAAAATATTAAATGAACTTTATATTTATAAAAATATTTGAATAATTTTTATTTTTAAAAGAATAAGAATTATATCATTTTCATTTATGTGAAAATTTATTATATATATAAGCTATATTGAAAATATTTTGATGACTTGTTAGATGATTATTTAAATAGTCAGAAAACTTGATAATACATTTATTCACAATGTTTGTTTGGTACAAATATTGAAAAATTTTTACAAATAATTTTTACTTCTGTAATCTAAGAATTATGATAAAATTTATTTTTTTAAAATATTTACAATAATACGATATATGCTCATATTAATTTATAAGAATGTGTTTGATTATAGACAGTTAGACAGTATTTTACTCATTTTTATAATTCAAAGGATTAACAAATTATAGAAGTATCAATATATAAATTTATTTTTCTTAAATTTATATATATATCTATTTATATATTTCAAATTGTCATCAAAATTTTATCTAAATTACTGAAATTTATGTATAAAGTTAGTTTCAAATCATTAGTTCCAATGAAAAATAATTAATCTATAAAAAATGTATTTGGTACTTTTAATATATATAATATAGGATAAAAGTTGAAATAATTTCTTTGAGATGATATCAAAAATTTCACACTTCTTGTTACAGATGAAAATATTTGATCATTAGAAAACTTTATTTTAATTTTTTTTAATGATGATTTTGTTTAAAAATTTTTTGACTAATTTAAAAATAATTCGCTTGAGATTATTTTAAATTTATATAATAATTAAATCTAGAAAAATGTTCTGAATATTGTAACAGATATTATTGGGAATGACTGGTTTTATAATTTAAAAGGCATTGTATTGCAAGTTTAGAACAGTTATTTTATTCTAAAAAGCTAAATTATTGGCTTTCAAATGTTGAGTAAATAAAATTGATGGTATTGATAGAAATTTGTGATTTTTCTTTATTATTCAATATATTTTGTTAAGCCTTTCAAACCAGTCTTCCACTGATTTGTAAATAATAATTTTATAAAGATTTGAAAAATCATAAATGAGAATTCGTCAAAGTTTGCATTATTAATGCAAATCAGTATTAAAACATGTTCAGTGCCATTTTAAATAGTGGATTTTATCATCCACAAAATCTGCTGTCATTTTAAAATTAAAAAGAAATGAAAATACTAGTCTTAAATATTTCTCTTTGCATATAAGTTTGAACATATTTACTTTATGTTTTTGTCTAACAGAAGACAATAATGGCTTAAGATCTATATAAAATGCAATATATTGTCAAGTTGGTTAAATTTGGTTTTTATTTCTGACAGTAATTTAACATTTATATATAAGCATTCCAAAGATATTCTATCTTTATATGTTTTTTCTTTGTACGTAATGTCACAATTTATTTAAATTTCTACCCATGTGAACTGTTACGTTTTTATGTAGTTCTTAAAAATATAATGGGTAAACAAAATTTATTTTTAAGGAGACAGGTAAAAAGCATTACTATACTATACTAAAACATTACTATAGAAAATTTGTTATCGAAAATGCAGAAATAAAAATAACTGTACATTTCATAAGTCTCTTTATTCACGTTGTCTGAAATTTATTTTTTAAGAAGGGGTTTTTTTTTAATATTTAAGATTTAATAAATGGTTTTAATTTTAGTCCGAAAGATGGCACTACTTGACTTAACACCTTTATTTTTTAAATAACTTCTATCATATTTATAAATAATACATTATATATACTTATTGAATTATAACGTGAAATCAATTTAAAGTTTCCAGTTCCAGTTGAAAATATTAAAATTATTACAAGATATATAATTTTTATCGACGGATTAATACCGCATTGGCTTTTATTGTAGTATAAATCATGCAATAATATGATCGGGTATAACTTCGGGATTCATCCAAGTGTAAGCATATTTTCGATATTCGTTACGTTTCTTGAATGAATTTATTAAATAAGAAAGCTCTTCCAGAAATCTGAAAGTGACAACAAATACATTTAATATTGTTAACATTTTTTAAAACTGTTTATAAAATTTTTAATTAACCTGAGTCTATATTTAAAAGATAACAGTTATTTTATATGATGCTATTATGAATGTATAACATATACAAATTAGAATATCTAAATAAAGTCAAACTTTGTTTCACCTCTGAAATTGACACTCAATCGAGTGTGGCATTAAACTTGAAGTACCTCAAACAATTGGAATTGTAAGAAGTAATGAGGTTTGAAACCTCACGTAATCTGGTGATACAGTTTTGCATTGCAAACATTATTATGTTTAATTCATAGATACTTATTAGTATCTATCTATGGGGAAGACCAGTTCACAAGTACTCATTGGCGTTATATCGAGATTTGAGTATATTATTTAAATATGCATCCCGTTACTAGTAGAGTTTCATTGAATATTTTATGCTCATTATACTTGCGATTAATACATAAAATTATCGTAGATTAATATAAATGTATCTAATCATAAAGTAAAATTTTTGCACATTTAAAATACTTCAATTTCTGTATTTAAAAAAACAACTTTAGGTTATGAATTTAACATTGATAAAAAAAATCAAAAAGTTATAAAAAGAAATTCAAAAAAATAAAAATGCATTTAATCGGTGTTGAACCGGAACACGAGGTAAACCACAACTAATAATGTGAACTTTCCGTTAATATCATCTAGCCATAAAGTTGTGCGAGAAATTCCTGTTCGTTCTTATACCTTTAGAGTAGCGAGAATGAATAATAAAATTTCGGCATATGACGTGCTTGGTCACATGCCATAGATCGCGGCGAAACTATTTGGTAGGATAGGAAGTTTTGTATAGAAATGTTGGCCCGCGATAAGTCAACATTTTTTCAATACTTCCAGCATTCTAGATAAACTGCACATCATGATTTATACGATTTCTATATCGCCGATAGAGTGAATTAAAGTTTTGTAGAGAATATTTGAAGGAAAAAAAACTTAATTCTTCGATTATTTTTTGCTTTTTGATTGGTAAAGTACGTTACTCTTATAGGAAATGTTAAATGGGATAATGCAAATATATTTTCTAAAATATGACGTGCAAACATTGGGAGATGATGATTGAAAATCTTGCTGATTCGGCTCGTTAACGTAATATTCGTACTCGTCTTATCAAAACATATTTTACTTACTCTTTATGTGCGGAAATATCATTTTCTTGCAAGAGGTAAACACTTTTCGAGTATCCTAAGCGACTTTTGTTATCTCCACTTAAAATTTTCACAACATTAATAATTTCCTTAATGGTGCAAACATTCGGAAGTTGTTCGACGATTTCACTTTCCGATAAAGCACTCTAAAAATTGAATACTAAACTTAGAAGAAATTTTTATTTATCACAAACGCAAACATAATGTAACTTTTAACTTAAACTTTAACCAGAATTTCGGTTTTTTTTTTCTATAATTTAAGTCGAATTAAAGTATATTTTACCTTGCTTCTAGGTATAGGACCCGTCAATAGTAAAGGATAATTTGGTACAAAAGCGCATTCCTCGAATTGAGGTATGTCNGACATTTATTTAAAAAATAAATTTTAAGTTTGCCCATAAAAGTGAAAAATTACCGATGGTTCCATGTTGTTTTTTCTAAGAAAAGATTTAATTTGTTCGATTGTCTGCCATTTTCCTAATGTCATTTCCATCATGCTGTATAATTTTTCCTTTTTTAAATCAGGATCTAGTTCCCACTTAAAAAGTAAAAGAAAATAAGTTATAAAATTTAGAAATTTATATTTAGAAAATAATTTATTAGTAAATAGAATGATATGGTGTTGCCATGTTGTGCCGTTTTTTTACATTTGAATTTAAACGTGAACAGTTTTATTGGTTGATCTTACAAGAGAAGCGCCAAACGAATGTCACCGGAAATGCGTCATAACGCAGTCTAGACACCCTAAATTCAAACATACGCATCAGCATAGCAATAAGGGAATTTGCGAGAAAGAAAAATTGCCGGATAAATATGACTTTTATCGCCTACTCGCTAGCAATGTTTAATAATTGGAGAAAAATCAAATTTTGCGATATAGACTAGTCTATAACGCTGTGTAATCTATGCGTTAAGTAGTATAGCCGTGTTGTGCACTCACCTTGATGAGTCTGCAATAAAAAAGTGTAGTTTCAACCAACAGCCATTCAAAATGTAAATTTGGTAATCTATTTATATAAATTTAGGTTATTTACATTAATGTATACAGTACTTTATTTTATTTATTTATTTATTACTGTATCATATTTTCTTACTATGGCTTAAAAATGATTAAATATGCAATTTTTTAGGAGTTTTCTTCGGTTTCAAAATGATAAAATATTAAATCTGTAAATTGTTAGCTTCTACGATTACTAACAAAAACACCTCTAGCTATTTTAAAAAATTAAGTATTATCTATTTATTTTTATATATATTTTTAAGATAAGTAGCTTAAAGTCGTATATAGGCCTATATAAAGTAAATAAATGAAAAAGTTAAAGAAAAAGTAAAGATAAAAATGTTTACCTGGAAAAGGTATCTGAAATCTTCTTGTTCGGGTAATGTTTTAATCTGGAAGAAAATATCTTAAAAATTTGAGATCATAGAATTGGCAAGCGTAAATCTAATGGCATAAAGAAATATATCTTGGAAGAGTTTGCTTTTATCGAAAAAAGAATCTTTTTGTATCTTTGTCTAACAAAAACGGTGTTGTACCTCTACAGATGCTGGACAATTTATTTCTGAATCATGTTTTTCTTGACAGATGGATTGGGATACGTGGACCAATATCCCCTTCCACTAAATTCTTCTGTTCTCACGTCTGATATGTTTTTCTTGCTACACACATCAAATCTTCACTTTAGCAAACTAGAATCTGGCTTCTTTGATTTAAGATAAAATCGAACGAACGAACCTTCTGACTAATTCGATGGGATGTTTTGCCAAAGTTTTTGTTTATATTGTTTAGTTTATTGTATTAAGTCGGAGTTGCTCGTTTTGTGAAAGATTTTAAGCTAACTTAAGAGATTCGAGCGTATCTTGAAGCTTTGTTTAAGTTATACAATTAATTAAGGAAGTTTGAAATGATAAACATTTTCGTCACGAAATTTAGTAAACTGAATAATTAGCGTGCTTAATATTGCACGAACGCATTTCAAAACGCGACTGGCTTTATTAAACACGTACAAAGAGATGCTAGTTTATATTTAAAGTTGATCACGTGTTAAATTCAATTTTAAACAGGTGTTGGAAGTTTACAATGCAATACGGGAGTTTACTACAACGGATATAGCTGTTATATTATTTACCTGTAATGGTCCACCTTCTATATGTTCCGTGTATTCGTACAATTTCCTCTTGTCGTCGAGTTCTTCATTTCTCTGCGTTAATGACAGCTCGTATTGGGGAAGACAACAGTCGTATACTCGAAAGTAATATCTGTGCTGGGACGATATCCAACGGTGCAAAGGGAACCAGAACTTTTTCTCATTTTTCTTCCCCACCGTTAAATATTCCAAGTACAAAATGTCTTCCAATCCGTAAGAATTCCTCCAGATTTCTATTTTATCGACATTATCGAAATTGAGTGGACAAGATACCTGAAGGCTACAGATTTGGTTTTCGCTTTTAAATGATGCGTTTAACTTGATGGCGTCCGTTTTTAATCCCTGTTCGTCGTACAGAATTAACCATATAATTGTATCGCTTCCAACGTTTCTTCTATCTGCTGTCTTAATTTCAATTATATAATCGGATTTTAAATTGGATATCAAGTTTCCCATTTTAGTTATTCCTTTTTTTTTATTTCTTAATTTTTAATTTGGTCGGTGGTTTGATGATTTTTTTTTTCCTTCTCTAAGAATGAGCAATTTGTTTTGTGTACAGTTGTTTATAGTAATATTTTTCTGGTGATTTCATTCGATCGGAATGGCAATGCTCAGAATAATAAATTGATTTTTATTTCCTATTTAGAACATCTGTTATTCTCGCAGATATTGCCAACAATAATAAGAATTTCGTTAACAACATGAAAAATCAGTAAAATATTATTCTAATGAAATTAAATTTGATTAAAGCAAAATTTTTATCGATATATTTCGTAAAATTTATTAATGCACNTATGAATATGGTTCGTTTTTTTTTATTTTGGAAGAATTATGAAACCTCAGAGATGTATAATATATATATAATTCTTGCTTTTAGGATGTAGGAAAGTTTTATAAAATTGTAAAAGAAAGAATGAAAGTATGCTACAATTCAACCGAAATAGAAAAGAAAAAGAAAAAAATATTAAATTCCTATCAAGTAATATCAAATACAGTAATGCAAAAATACATATTTTAGATAAAAGGAAGTATTATAGAAACTTAGGAAATTAATTCACAGTTTAGCTAAGCTAGTAATTAAGAGAAAAATAAATTACAAAAAAGAAAAAAATATTAAAACAAAAGTAGTGTAGCAGTTTAATTTTATTAAGTCGCTACTGAAATTTTTGTAAGGTGGAATGAAAATTTCTTTTATTAAAAATTCCCCGGTCGGTTTCGGTGCCACATAAAAATTTTCCAATGTCTTAGCTCAGGCCAGAGTATCACGAAAAGAATGCTTTATTTGGTCAGTGCAATCTGGTTAATAGTTCTGACATTCCGCGAACGCCTGATGTCGAAATTGTCTCGATTCTCATTTCCGTTACTTTCTCTTACGATTACTGCATTCATAATTAATTTTTCTATTCGGGTTTACGGCTGCCTTTACCCATGCAAACGGCTTGGTAGAAGTAAGTTGCAGCGTGATTCGTGATTGGAACGGATAATTGTTAATTTGAGCTAAAATAGTTAAAAGCCCATTTAACCATTAGTAGCCGGTCCAGTTGGTGTAACTAACCAGTCGTAGTCGTAATATAGTCCGAAGCAATTATACGGCTGCCACATCGATTATGAATAATCACATCACTTGTTAAGACCAAGGCGAAATTTCAAGATTTATCCCTGCTTAATTTACTAAAATGTTTTCCTGTTTTATGCGCGTGTACGCCATCATACTTGAAATTCTTTTTAATTAAATTTTTTAAATTTGTATAAATATTTAAATGGAAAAAAAATTTTATCGGTTTAATTTATTAACAATTGAAACGTATAAAAGCAGTAAGGCATAATTGGCTATTAACGTATCGAATAAATAAGTTTGTTGTTTGTTCATTTAGTCCAATTTATAGAAAGTTGCGAATAAATAAAAGTATCGTATTATTTAAATATTTAAAAGTGAAATTTAATCGGTAGCATAAATAAATAATTTTTGTAGCTATACTCGTACATAACAATAAATTGTTCTCCTGTAATTTTGATTTCCGCGAGAAATAACGAATTTACAATTGAAATATGTCAGCTTATGTGTCTAATTTAAATGAGGAAAGGTAAGAGGTATCAGCTTTTTAAACAATTACAGAGAAACATTAAAAATCCATTTCTTGATTCAGATTCTGGTCCAGATGTTCCACGGCATCTCTGTTGATCCAGTATTTCATTTGACAAGTCGTTTCATTAACTTAACTCATGCGTTCCGGTTGAAGCAATAAAAGACTGGAAAGAATTACAACACTGGCCGGGATAAAATTGACGAGCAATGGCTAGTGATTGAGGAAAGGCGAGCCAAAGACGGTTTTGTACGATGGGAACAGAAGGTGGGGCAATAAATTTCTCACGTTTCTAGACTGCATAACAAGAGATGCATTCTAACGGCCAAATACACCTATTAGACAGCGAGCCGGTAACTGCCCGATGTTGATCCCTTTCTGGTTACAAGACTATCACATAAAAATTCTCATTGAAGCAAATTGAAGCCGGTCGGCAGTTTCTTTCGTCTCTCTCTCTCTTCTTTTCTTTTTTAGCTTTGTTTTTCTCTGGGAAAAAATCTCCGGTGCCATCGACTAATCCACTAATTGTTCGGCTAGGATAATGTCCTAGCATCGGCCATAAAAGACAGTTTGACAGCTTTTTATTTCCTCCCTTACTATATCGTTCGACTTATTCGATCCAGTTTACCAGGAAAAACACGCCAATGCCATCTGCAGACCGATTTCTCTTTTACCGACCATCAATTTTATGCCTTATTTATTTTAAAGGCTTTATAAGAATTTTAAGTGTCGTAATTATTCAATTAACAGAATCATTTTTGAATTACTTCAATTTTCGAATCTGCACCGCCGGATTATTTTTCTTTCCGACTCGGATCCGTCTTTAGCATCCAATCAACTCAACCGACCGTCATTCTGTTTTATGACGCCAGGTGGCGACAGGGCGTCAACCGGAAATAGTTAATGGCGAGACGGTTGTGGTGCCACCTGCCGTTCGTATTGAAAATTTTAATGCTTGGAAACGTATACGATTTACAGGAAATTGGGTTAAGTGCATTATATATATGATTGAAAATATCAGATTTGTTAACGTGGTTATTTTATACACGAGAAAAATATCGAATTCATCAAAATGTATTAATTTTTAATGTTTTAAGTTGTAAACGATCACGTGCGTTACATCTCTCTTAATTCAAGAAAATTGCATTATATCCGTTTACTCTTTTTTCCTGATATGTTACAGTGTAAAGAACAAAATTGAATGAATTTTCTTAAAAGTTTATATTTTAAGATACTCGATTAACCTTCCCTGGAGTACGGAGACAAAATGAACTGTAAAAATAATTAAATTTGCCAGAGAAAATATGCATATATATGTTTAAGAATAAAATAATAAAATTCATATTCTTTCCAGAAACAGAGCGATGAAAATTAAACATTTACGAATTGTGTGTGTATATATATATAAATATATGAGAAATTCGAACTAATTTAAATAAGTGGACGTGGAGGGATTGTTACATAATTCAAAGGATAAAATTTAGTATAATTGTACTTAAATAGACAATTTGGAAATAACAAATTTCTGTGAAAAAAATTGAAAGGAGGATTTGTTTAAATTGCATGCATCCATTTAATCATCATAAATTCTGATGGAACAGTTTTTCTTAAGATATGTGCATTGCTTAAGCCTGACATTCGATCGCCACTTCCAAACGCAGCCATTGGGTCGTCAATTTTAGCCACGTGTGTTCCATGCTCGTTAAAAACTCGTCAGTTTCGTCGTTCCAACGAAAAAAAATTCTAATCAATATTTTAAGTTGGTTTTTTCCTTCATTACTCAATAAAAAGTGGACTGACCTCAATGACCCTGTTCAACTTATCGGGGTTTTGAATTTGATTGAACATTGCCTACAATATTATGTACAAAATACCCCACTAAAATCGTATTTTTCATTTCTCTTATTTAAACCAACATTTATGCTAATACGCGATGATTATTCGATATTTGCATAAATTGAATCCCAATGGAATAGAGTAAAAAAAAAATTCCTTTCATCGATTTATGTATAAAGCCAAACTTTATAAGAATATTTGTTAAATAATCATATATTGTTTGGCCAGTCGGTTCTTGCTGGAAAATGAATTATTAATAATACTGGCGGTTTTTGCTTATTTGGTTTTCCTCGAAAAATCAGTTTAAAAATTCAAAAATGTTTGAAAGACTTCATACTGATAGTGTCGCCATCTGCTGTATGATAATTCAAATTTTTTTTTTTTGTTTTTTTCCCTTTAATTTTAGCAGATAAATCTAGTTCGTTCCGATTAAGATAATTTGTTAGGAGATAAGTCTTATTATTACTTTATCAATCAAGTTCGCTTGTCACTTAATTCCGCCCAAACTCTTAATTAATGATCGTAGTTCAACCTTTGTAGCATGGCGTGAGGCGTAAATCTTATTTTATATATAAAGTTAATAAAAAAAAAGAAGAGCAAAATGCTATAGGTTCTTCTTAAATGTCTAAGAGCCTTTAACTTTTCTTTCCGTTTTATATAACAAATATTGAAAACATTGAGTACACAGATAGTAAATTTTATAAGAATTGAGGAGTGTGTGGCATCGATACCGTCGCTCAACGGCAGTAAATTTTAAAAAACGTAGAATTTAAGA
Source organism: Centruroides sculpturatus (assembly GCF_000671375.1). Classification (NCBI taxonomy): domain Eukaryota; kingdom Metazoa; phylum Arthropoda; class Arachnida; order Scorpiones; family Buthidae; genus Centruroides; species Centruroides sculpturatus. The sequence goes on from NW_019384441.1 coordinate 342,759, forward strand.
CAGTCCTATGGACCGAATTTCAAAAACCAAAAGAAATATGAAATTCTCGATACCCGCTATAGATTAAGAAAGCTAAAAATTAAACGTTTTATATATAGGCTAAGTTAGAACTTTAGGCTGAAATGTGAATCCTTTTTATATTTTTTAAAAGCGATTCTGTCGATTATATTTAACGTCTAGATCGGGAGAAAAAATATATTTAAAAAAAAAAGGTGAATGTTTCACTGAATTTTGATATAATTTTGAATAAATCGCATTCGCTTAGATCCCGTAAGCCCCGCCGTTGCTCAGGTAAGCTATTTAGTTTAGTAAATGGGAATGTTCCATAAAGTCGTTCAAATTGGTGCGGAGAATGCCATAGTATCCTATATAATGTGAGTTGTTGCTATAAAATAAGTTGATTTATTTTTGTTCTGAAATAAAACGTGACTCGAAAAGAAAAAAAAAAATCTTCGATGCTCTCTAAAATACATTAGACGACTGCTTAAAGTTTTCGATCATTTTAAAATTCAAATTTATATACATTTTAGCTATTTTAATACCTACGAGGTGAGCGTGTGTTTACCTGTCAATCCATTTCAGAAGTGATAAACGTTAGAATAAAACACTCCGATACAAATAAAAGAAGAAGAAAAAAAAAGATGTCTGTCTGTCTATTTTATAACAGTGTTTATCATTTGAATTTTAATGATTATTAATTATGAATTGTATAAGAACGGTCGATGAGGAGTTTTCTATTACCTGAATGGAGAAAGACGTTGCCTTTGAAAAACATATGTCCGAATCCACTGAGAGAGTGAAACTTGAAACATATTCTGTATAATATCTTAGAAAGTTTTTAAAATTAAATTAAACTCTTTTCTTTTAAAATTAATAATTACTTGATAACTTAGTTTTTTAAAAAACATTTTATTTGTATTTGAAGGTTTTATAGTCAAATGGCTAAATCTATTAAACTGCAGTTGGAGGTTGAATTGGGTACTTCTGAAATTTCTGAAAATGTAATCCCAGATAGCATTTTGTTAGAGATATTCAATTATCTTTCATTTATTGAATTAAGCCGTGCTTCACGGTAAGTATAATTTTATGAATGCAGAACTAATTTTGAAATTTTTGAGAACAAAATTTAATAGCATATTATGCTACTTTTGTAATTTTTTAAAAATAGTTCACTTTGAGATTACTTTAAATTTTAAATATAAAATTTTAACGAAAGTTTTCTAATTATTATGTATCATTTTTACTATATTGCAATTTTTAATACATTAAATATATTCATAGATTGTATTTATTTCATAGAAAGCAAGAATATAATATCAATAATGTTCTAATATTTTGAAGTTCTGTTACATAACAATATATGTAACATAACATTTTTGCTGTTGTATCATATCTTTAGTATAACAGAATAAAGATTATAGAAAGGAGAATAGTGAACAATGGCTATGATAAAATTGACTGTGTCATAAATGAATAAAAATAATTATTTACTTATAATTCATTTTCTAAATTATATTTTACTATGATTAATGAAGAAATCATAACTGATAAAAATTGAAACTTCCATCTACTAAATAAACACTCTAAGACCAAAATCCAGCAAGAAAAATGTTACTTTAATAAGNACTCTGGATTACTTGTCAAGAATATTTTACAAATTTTACTCGCATTTGAAAGTAAGATTTGTTTAAAATATACACATAAAATAACCGATCTTATGTAAGAAAAAAAATATATATAGCCTATATATATAAGCCTACATGCATTTCATTCCTGAATATATTTTCATATGGCAAACCTATAATATAAAAAGATAACATATTTTAAATTTTATTTTGGATTAGGTTTGCATTTACAATTATTTTATCGTAGACGTAGCCGTTATGCATCGAGCAGAAACCTTTAGAGATGATGTTTCCATAAGAGATTTAGTCGAAGAGAATAACATAAGCCAACTGTTTGCATCCATTTATATTATTTTATCGCGTTATGTATTTAATTTTTTAAATTTTGAATTTTAAAACTGTTCCAGAGAAATAATCTTTATGGTAGATTAAAATTTAAAATTTTCCAAACTTTTAGTCGCTTATGATAGCTGCAGAAAAGAAGTGAACATTAAAATTTTTCCGATACAGAGAGTATGACCATTAAAAATAAATTTTTTATGAATAACTTTCTTAAACAGAATAAATAAGAATAACTTTCTGGATCGATATCTTATCGACTAAGCATAATTTTAAGGGATTTTTTTATTTTATTTTATGAAGATTATCTGGGAAGAGGAGGAATGCGGATTGGAGATAAGAATCAGAAAATAGTGGATTAATTATAAACGTAGAAACGGTTAATAAAAAGAAGACTTGTCCCGAAGCGGCACTCACATCTGGTACAATGGTTGTTTGCCAATGATGAAAAGAAACCGATAAAAAGTAGATAATTGCTCATTTTTGTTTGGTCACCAACAGATGTCGACCTTAACTGCGCGTCAATGATAAATTGGTTTGGGAAGATACGTGCCCCGGAGAAACGAGTGGATTGGCCATCCACGGATGGGTCCAAGGTCGCCGATGTTCACCTGTGTGCTGTCGTCATGGAAACGACCTAGATCAATTATTCGTCGGATGGGCGATAATTAAAGAAGGGATCCCATGTCGGGTTAATATAAGGAAAAGATTTTTCCGAGTCGCCGACCGGGCATAGAGAATCGGCATTGTGCTCGATGACCAACGTCAAAATAATGATTATTTATTACCGAGTGCGTGGACGTCCAGGTAATTGAACAAAAGATTTAATGAGATAGTCGGGCTTTATAGTCTGGTTAGCAGATTAGATAGGAAATTTGGAGTTTCGGAATAGAAAATTTGGTAAAGGGCAGATACGGTCGCTCCGGCAATTCCTGTTGCTGGCCGGGGCATTGCCGCAATGCAGGACGTCCAATTGTTATTACAGCAGTTTTAATTAAAAGCGTAATTATTGCGACATATTTTATTTAAACGCGTCACGTGCGGGGGAGACGAAATTATTAATGTAATTTAATTTTTAAGGAAAGCCGATAATGCCCGGTTATAGGTAGAGCAAAGGATTAAAGCGGGCAAAATGGTAAGGAAATGGCCAAAAACGAGCAAACGTCATTAAAAGCATCATAAATACGTCGAAGTACATTTTTCGTAGTTTGTGTTGTTTGGTCGAAGTCGTTTGTGCGTAAAAGCTCCCAAGTGATCAACGGTTATTGATATAAATGAAATAAGACAACTGGAACGACGTACGACGCATTAAAACTGCATTAGTCGGCAATTTATACCTGAGCGAAGAAACATTAGCTAGCCAGACAGCGGACAACCGAGCGGTGGGACGCCAGAGGGGTCATCCAAGCTGCAGACTTAATGGCAAATGGATAAAATTTTTTATCGAGTACTATATCCCGGTATCATTTTACGATACGGAAAATATTTATTTTTTGAACGTCGGACTTTTATTATATTTGTCAACGCTCGAATTTCACAGTCATAATGGTAATACTAATGGATTTGTCGTCGTTTGCGGGGCATCCGCGCCATGTATCCGGTAGGCTTTAGTTTTACTTTAATGTCCCATTAGAGCTGCTTAACGGCCGTGCTTTAATGACACGAGACTTTATTAGGAAGACGTTCGTCCAATGAAACGTCGCGTGTGCCCCGTTTATTGGAGCAACAGCGGCGATCGGCTATTGGTTACGTCGTCCCCATAATCCGGGCACAATATAAGGATTACTTTAACGTCCGACTCAAAAACTCTATGCGCGCGGCGTCGTGCCCCCGAGTGCACGATTTATGCGCAACTGCGACTCCTACCGGTTTGTTACCGAACACCAAAGCGGCCTTAAGAATGGCCGCGGGCGAGACCCAGCTGCTCTCGAGTTCGGGTCACTTTAACAGATTACCTCTGCACGCCGCGGCCTGATGGCCCGAAGTGCTTCCCAATTCGATCGGATATCGAATCAGTGACGTCGACAATATACAGGTTTTGCTTCCAATCTTCTTTTTATGCACATGGACGTACGCCATTTGATTCGAAATTTATGATTATGAAGGCGCATAACTTACTCTAGCCGTGTAATTAACGCTTAGAATTGGGTAGACAAGCGTGACACAAACCCGGAATAAATTCTTTACCAAATAAATAGCCGGAGACGAAGAAAACTGGAATCGTAAACATAAACTACGGAGACGGCTTTTTATCAACTACTCCGGCCGATCGATAAATGAATCCTTTATAATTTTCGTGTCGAGCCTCTCGGACCTAATTCTGTTGAAGTCTTTTAACTAACAGACTGCCCTGTAATCTTCTCTGCCGAATTTCATCATTCTAGATCCAGTTTCGAAAGAGTTATGACGACAGAAGACGTACTTACTGCAGTGCTTTTTCATATGGCCCCGACACTAAAACCGACATAAATTATGCTTATATTAATTTTGTTTTATTGTAGGAGGAAAATATTATTTCTGCGAGCCGGTGCGGTAAAATTGGATAAAGTGTAAAAATTTTTTCCTAAAGAAATTCTTAGAGGGGGACGAACCAGAAGAAATATTTCGTGTTTCTTTTAACGGTTTTAATGGAAAAATATTTCTCAACCAAATAAAATATTTCATAATACGTTCCTTCTCGAGGATATAAATCACGACACTAATATTTTACAAGTAAAAAAAAAAAATCGTAAGTTTAATTGCCAGAACCATATTTAAGAAATTTAACAGCAACAGTCACGAAAATATTGTTGCAGAAGCAACAAAAAATCGTTAACTCTGCAGTTTTTTGAGGAGTTATTCTCAATCTTATGTTTGAAGTTCACCACACAAGAGTGAGTGGAGGGAAAAAAAAAATTATCTCTAGTTTGTCCATCACGTTTAGAAAAAATGCCCTCAGCAACCTCGCTTTTAGACGTACCGAAAATTTACAGCAACATTTCCACCAGATCTCTTCAAAGAAGTACACAATGAGCATCATGGCTAGAAGGAATTGACCCGCTCGCCAGCAATTACCACACCATGTACTAAACTTTAATGCTATCTGGTGAAGGAAATATTCAATAAACTGTTTCGTTAACTTAATTCATAACTTCTATCGGACTCTTAATTACTGTAAAATACTAAATAATGTTCCTTTGGGGAACGAGAACATCAATAGAGTCAAACGTTACGCGAAATCAACAACATTTAAAGATTTAAATTGTCGATTGCGGGGTTAAATATTTAGTATTTTACTATATTTGGGATGCTGCGAAATCCAGAAAATAATAATAAAAAAAAGAAATACTCGATAAATCTTTACTGTAAACGATAACTTCTTCCTTTATGCCAGAGAATGTGGAGAATGGAAATAGTAGTGTTTGTAAGCTGTAGCATTATGAGATCGTGAAGGTTTCAAAAAAACGAATTCGAGAAGCGCAGAGATTTATATTTAAACATTTAAGTTATTTACCATAAAAACTGCATACAATTATGGAAAATTTTGAATATTTTGTTTCGTGGAAAAAATATGTAAATTTATCACGGAAGAAAAGAAAAATAAAAAAAAAAAACACCGAAACATCGAGATTCTTTCGTGACAAAACAACAAAAGTTAAGGGGAGAATTTGATATTTATTAGAAAAAGAAACCTTATCTACGGTAATTTATTGAAGAAGCATACCCTTCCGAATACAGGACAAATGTAAATTTTTTTCTATCGACACGCGTAAAAAATACTTTGAAACTTTATCGTGCAACAACACTAGGGAAAATTGTTGCAAATTCAACAGAAACATCCCGGGTGGCAGATTTTTTTTATTATTTTATTTTTTAGATTTTAATACGATTCAGATTTTTTGCAGGGGATAAATTTAGAATATTCTATGTAAAAAATATATTAAAAAATTATGCGAATTCCGATGTTGGAAATTTATCCGAATTCGCGGCTTATATGTATTATAAAATAAAAATAAAAAAATATGTAACCAATTTCTATTCACAATAAACAAACTAATTTGCATAAGAAAACTACTCGATTTGAATAATGTATGATTTATAATGAACGTATTCAAATATTAATTTTTTGTAATTACCATGCAATTTAATACGATGTAATAACGATAATAGTTTGATCATTTTGGAGATTTTAGAGGGAAAAAAAGGGAGAAATTACCTATATTATGTGAAAAAATTATTAAAATTGCTTTAAAAAATGCTTAAGAAAAACCTTTTTCTTTGGTATAAATAACACAGCACGTCTTTTTTTAATACCATTTTTTAATTTTACCACATTTATAAAATAATCGAAAATAAACATCTATTTCGAAATTAGAAGATTTAAATACGTTTTAAAATGTACATAAAGAACATAATCTTAATTAAAAGTCAGACAATGGTTCTTGATTACATTTGTTCTCAGTTAAATAATCCGATAATGGAACAGTTAGAGGCAGAGTAACTGACTTCATTCCTGTTACACGTATATTTTTACAAACAGAACGTTTACTTGTTTATCCCTGGAATTAAATCTCTTTACAGCAAACGAATACAATATCACAGAATAAAAGAAATGACTTTAGCCAAGTTTATTTTCCAAAAATCATAATATTTATACCAATTAAATTTTATGTAAATGAATCTATCGTTAAGCCAGTTATTATTATTATTAGTTTTTTTTTTTAAGGTCGAATTATAATTTCGTTATCCTTTCGAACGTATTATCAATAATAATTATACATGCTCTTTCAGAGATGACTGTTATGTATGGAGTTCACACAGCTCCGTTTCTCAATTTGCATGATGTATGACTAGTTAAACACGTGAAGGCTCTTCCCCTCTTCCTGCTCCTTGGTGAATTATCATTTTATGTTCGGATCAAATCTTGCAATTTTTAATCGCTTCTTAACTTCATAATTTTATTTAGTTATTGACTACTTTCTCGTATTTTTTGACACCGTTTCTTTTATTTTTTTTTTTTTCCTCCGCGCTTCCGTCATTTGTAGATTTGTCGTAGTTTCACGACATTTAAATCTTAAATGATGTATGTTCCGAAGCGTTTTAGTGGAAAAGAATTAAATGACAATTATTTAAATATAACTTACTTTTTACGGAAAGAATTTATTCATTTTTTTAAAAGAAAAAGAATAAAATAGTTATATTATTATTAATATATATATATATGCTAAATTGCTAGTAAATATGTATTTTTCTATAATATAATATCAGTAATTTTTTAATAAATAACACAATAAACAATTTATCTATTGAAAAAGTATTTAATAGAAACAGATGACAGAGTAAATTTATATTAAAAAAAAAGCTAAGAATTGTTTCGTAAACAATCGAAAAATTATTTTTAAAAAAATACTTTTCTGACGAAACAGATAAAGAAAAGATTGTTTTTTTTTTCTTTGTTCCGTTCCGTTTTTTTTTTTATTTTTATTTTTGTGTACAATTTATAATTATTTTAAAAGTAATAAACAGATGTTATAATTAAGGAAAATATATTTATTCTTGGATCTTGCAGATAATTTTTTATTAATAAATAAGGCGGTAGTAATATTATCCTGAAGCGGAATTATCAGAAATTACCTTGCCAAGATGTCCCAAAATAAATGATTTGAAACAAAACGAGCGGTGCTCATGCTTTTTTATTTATGTTGTTTTGATAAATTTATAATAATTTCTCGTGAACGACATTACAGTAGTTTATCGTTATTTATTATCATGTAACTTTAGCGAGCAAATTTGAATTATTTATTCCGAAACGTGTTAACTATTTCATGCAACACGTTGCCGAACCAAACCATTACAATAAAGTTGTCACAAGTTGGAAAATTTGCGATTATTCTTTTTCGTCATCTGTTGAGTGGATAATTTACCAAGAAGTTTACTGTACTTTGAATGGTAAAAAAATTGTCGTAGAAAAACCATCTAAATTTGATCTGGAAGATAAAATAGAGAGATTGGAAGGGAGATGTCGTAAAAATGATTGATAATTGTAGAAATTTAAAAGTAGAACACAATTCTTGCCGGCAATGGCCAAGAAGATGCATTCCTTTAAACGCTTTGATCGAAGATTAAGGCCGAGAAATCGAGGTAAAAATAAAAAAATAAAAATAAAGCAAAATAACTGTTTAAAAATGACGTCTTTGCGAAATTACGCCATCAACGAGGGAAATAACGTAAAGAAAATTGGATAAATGATCAGTCACGTTACTAAATTAATTAATTTAACGAGTTAAAAGTATCGAACGGTTTAATAAAAATTTTTAAAATGAAGTCGTATCTTTTATTAAATGTTTTCTGTTTAGTTTACAGAGAATAATAATGCGTAAACATTAGTATTCGATTCGATTTTCCATGTTATAAACGCCTACTTTCTAAACTGTTTTTCTTGTTGGAGACCGTAATAGAAACCGTGTTTACAAAATTCAGAATGCGGGCTTTACACATATTTGTTTCTTTATGTTGTATATTCGCCATTTGTTCTATTTTCTTTTTATAGAACTCGCGTGAAATTTTAAGATAAAATATCGTAAAATATTTATTCGGCATAAAATTTACAATATTGTAAATTTTGCTAATTGTCTAATGTATATATATATAAGAAAAATAGAAATAAGGAAGGCGTTTATAAATTCAAAACATGAAAGTTTTCTCATGAAGAATTAAGAAGAAGAATAATTTATATGTACGAGTATTAAATATTAATAGTAGAGATGATAGATGAACATATCATTTCTAAATCGTCGGATGATCGCGGCTGGAAAGTAACGATTACCGCAGCAGTTAGAGAAACGAATTTTTATTTATTTATTTTTTAATTTTAAAAATTTCGTAAAAAGTCTCTGTTTATAAGCAGGGGGAGGATGAAGAAGAAGAAGAAGGAAAAAAAATGTATACAGAGAGAATAACCGTAGCGAGAAAACGCAGCTGTTTGGAGAAAAAGCAAAGGACGCTTTTTATCTTTTGCAAAATATGTAGCCTGGAGACTAAGTCTCTTCCAGCATCGACCTCATCGTTCTTTCTCATTTTTGCTGCAGGATTTCTATTCTTTTCCCCAAAGATGATTGGATTCCTCTAGTATTCTTTTGTTCACGGAGAATTCCTCTACTCAGAAAACATCTTGGCAAGTTGAAGTCTCTTCTCTCGAAAGAAACGATAGAAATTCCCACTAATTGTCAAATGTCTCACGTCGTCAATTCGACGGTTAGAAAACGATTCTTCTCATTTATTCTCTGAATATTTAACTTTCAGTAAAGGCGGAAATTCTCCGTCGGGCTAAAAATAAGGATCTTTAAAATATTAAAGCAAGTTTTGTGTACTGTTCGAAAGAAAATTGTTGCTGAATAATCATATATTCAGTCCTGCACGAGTCTACCCAGAACTATTTGCATATCTTTTCCGTATTTTAACACGGCGTGAGATCTAACATATGGACAACACTTTTTACGTCTGCCTGATTAATTGCTTTTTGCGCATTACTCCTCCTTTGTTCTACTCGCTTTTTTTTTTTTTCCTTCCTAAACCGTTTTCTGCGAACTCTGATAGCTTGTCAATGACATCTGCTCTAAAATATTTTTTGCAATGTCTCCGAATGAATTTTAAACTGGGTTTTTATCTGACACGTGTCTGTATTTTTGTATCGTGTTGGCTTTTTTTTTTCTTAAATCGAGGTTGTGTTAAATGTGACATCTTTATAGCCATGCATTTTTTATAATTTAAAATAAGTGCATTTCTCCATTTTTAAATATACCGGCTGTCCTTATTAATTTTTCTGTTTTTTAAACGAGGATGGATGTTGGTTGACAAGCAGATTATTAACATTAATTTAGCCTTTTTCGCTTCGCATAAAGAACAAACAAATCTATTTTTGTCATGTTTTTTTTTTTTATCTGTGCGTTAAGTATTTCAAAAATGTAAGAAGGCGAAGGCATTCCGACTTTAATAAAAACGTTTTAAATTCAAAAATATTTTAATAAAACGGAAAATATCCAATTAGTTCACTAGAATGGTCGTTTGTTGTTATCCGAGTTAATAGTATTTCAATCATTGTGGGCAAGTTTGGGAGGAAAAAAAACCCAGATTAACTGACTACTTTTATTGTGATTATCTGCTCATTAGCACATCTCAACTGCAGGTTTAGCAAATTCTTTTGTTTTTTTCCCTTCTCTTTTCATTTCGTTTTTCTTTTTTTCTTTTTTTGTGTTAAGTGTCATTAAATGTAGTGCAGTGTGTTTAACTCATAGTTGATGAAACATTAAACGATCGTTCCTTAATCTTCCGTACGCGAATCGATGATGATATTGAAGATGAAGTAAATGATGATGCATGACATCACGATGTGTTTTCGTCGCTTAGAAAGGCCTAAAAGTCGTCGTTTTCTTCACATAAACACTTAATCATAAATTGAAATTACATTGCTCGATGTCGTCGCGTTAGTTTAATATTGTTCATAACGTCATCTTTCACTAATTAATTAAAATAATGGTTGTTAATGTCTAGTTAAATGCTATAACGACGCATATTTAATTGATTAAACGCTTGTTGAAGAATTTTTAATTGTTTTTTTTTAAGTTTTTAAATTTTTTTATAAAACTTTTTAAAATAATTAATAAGATATAGACGCAACAAAAAAAGAGGATTAAAAATAAATAGTTTTCGCACAGGAAACTTCATAATCCGTGCATATGTACTTACGCATTTAATAAATTCCCACACGAACATAATCTTTTTAAGTTAGTTAATAAATTTTTCTAGATTAAAATTAAATTCGTCAGAATCTGCGTTTTTTTTTTTTTCGTTGCAAGTACAACGGCATTATCCTTTTGTTGTTTTCAGAAGAAAAGGAGATTTTAAATTCAAAAATAAAAAAAAAGAAAGAAAATCTTAATGAAAAATACATTAAGGTATCATTGAAACCAAGGGTAGTTATTCATCTTCTAAAACCGTTGACAGGAAGCGAAAATAAATGAATTTAAACTGGAATTAAATTTTTCGCATTGATCTTTAATGCCCGTACTTGTTTAGAGCTATAAATCTACTTTATTGACTCTAGCCAGATTAAGCGAATCATTCATCCCCTAAATGATATAAGCACCGGATATCCCCTTCTATCTTTGGGTTTTACAATTGTAACGCTCGATTCTCCCCTGTTCGAAACACATGTTCTGAGCTATGGTAGCCTGGGGTGGCGTATTTATGTCTTGGGTTTGGGATCGACTCTTTTACTCTTTCTCGCCCCAGGCCAAATGATCCGCTACAGCTGTCAGATGGAGTGATATATGTTCCGTTAAATTGTCGGAGTGGAGCTGGGATAAAATTGGCCCTGCACACCCTTGGGGTAATTTATGGCGGTCACGGACTGGTGTTCGTAGAGGAAACACCCTCTCTCTGTTCAAAAACAGAGGCGAAGGTGTTGGAAAAAAGAAACATCCAGTTAAGGACACCGATTCCGAACGGATGACGGATCGACTGCTCTCTTCTGCTAAGTCAATACATAACTTTATATATGTTGTATTTTTATATACATATATATATATATATCTGACGTGTTTCTATTATAGGTATTTGGAGTTTCGTTTCTAGATCGTCTGGCTAATGTAGGAAAAAATTCCAACAATTATTCATGAGAAGAAGGTTTAAATTTATGGTAAACTACTTTACATGGAGAATAGCCTGTGTTATGTGCCATTTAGAAGAAACGATCCGCTATAAAGAAATGACTCCGGAAAGTAAGAACCTTACATTTATCTTTTTCATTCTACGACATCTTATACATATCTAGGTTGTAGGTAATCGCTTTAAAACAAATAGAAGCATCAAATATTTCTGTATCACTTTTTGAACTTGTTTAGATAAAAATAGCATTAAATCTGGCAGAATATCTGTAATCAGAAAGTATCTGCTGTATTTTCTTGGTGGAGTAGATGTAGTTTTACAGATGAGTTCGAACCCCGAGTTACCAGCAGTTGGTTATCTCGGATAACTGTTATATTGCAACTTTTCCTCTCGATAGAAGAAAAAATCCTACACAAAAAATATCAAAGAGAACTAGCGATGTGATCGGTGTCAATACATCTGCTACCGGACAGAGATAAAAGACTTTTTGAAAATGTCGCGTCAAATTCTTCAATCCTCTATAAATATTTCATAAGTTCGATTATCTGAAACGTATCGAATGATAAAAAAAAATATTAAAAACTTATACAGTATATTATACTATTGAGCAGACTATCACCTGACTCGATACGAATCAAAAATGAGTTAAATCTCTTCTTTCTGATCCATTAATCCAGTCTCGTGGCATTTTGCCCGGTTATCGAGTTTAGAAAGCGTAAAACGTATTAAATTAAGAGTTATTAAAGGACAATAACCGTATTAATTGCGATGGATAGACGTTTTCTTAGTTTCGACGTCGACGTTTCCATTAAAAGATAAAAGAACAAGCTTTTTGTCATCTTTTGACCCCTTTATCCCGGCTAAAGAAATGACGGATTATTATCTCATGACAGAAATATTTCTCCACAGCTTACTATCCTAATTACTCGTGTCCAAAAAATGCTGTCATCTCCACCCTTTGTGTGTGGAGCGAATGTGTGGTCATACCTACAAGGCTTTGCACTTTGCTTGCATTAATCATCATTAAGATCGACTCTATATTTTGTTACCAAGAATTTTATCTTTAATGGCGATTACATTACCAGCTGTAGTTTTGTTATAACTAAATCATGTAAAATACAAACAGAATCCCGAGAGAAATCAATCGAGTACAAAGTTATATTCTATCGATTCTTGGATATATTCTATATTCATTTTTTTCCCTTTTATTTAGTATTTAAAACTGCAGATCGATCAGTTCTATATCCCTATTGAGTTACATTAGTCGATATCTCGCCTACAAAAGAATTAGGCGGGAGGTCACACATCATAATTTCCTGCGTGTTACACTGGCGTAATACTTCTTCATTCCGAAGATTTTAGACTCTGACAACACAGGATATAAAAAAGAGATAACGTTACTTTGTTATTTCATTTCCAACTTGTAAATGTATCTGCGCTCATCTTGCACTTTAACTATATTTATGCAAATGTTTATGGGCAGACATTTATTTAATCAATCATAACTCAGTTGGTCATCCGATATGTTGGCTAAAATAGTAAATGTTTCCCTTATTTGGTTATAGAGTCATACATAATTTATGCGCATTAAAATGGATGTATAGTCTCAAAATTGTCAGTTTCGTTTTTATTAATATTTAATATATTATTTTCTTTTTTTTTTAATTTTCTATAATTAACTGCGGGTAATTATTAAATTATTAATTTAGCAAGATAATTCAAAACTAATAGAGGTTAAATTTTATTTTAAAATATCCCTAGATAGATTATAAAATATATATTTTTAAAAATCTATTGAAATTTTCTAAGTTTTTTAAATCAGTTTTAAAAAATTCTTTCGCTGATGTTTTAGTATTTTTCTCGGAAATTTTGCCAACATCTGGAGAATTAAAAGAAAAATTATTATTAAAATTAAATAGAATACTAACAAAATTCTAACCAAGAAATAAAAATTAAAAAAAAAAATCGAAAAATAGATTACCAAATTATAAATTATTTTGGATAAATAATAAGTAGCGCGTATGTATTAAGAGACATTTGGAATAAAACTTTAAAATATTTCTTGCATCTCTATGTAAATGAATAATTATTTCAAATATTTTGATCTGATTTAAAGTCGTGTTTATAATTTAGAATATATTTTCTTTTAATTATCAATTAGTGTTTAATGAAATTATTTTCAATATAGGTTATATTACTTTCTTTTACGCAATAAAATTCTTAAATAAATAAATAATGAAAGAAAGGAAACTAATAAAGAACTCACGGTTTTAATTTAATGATTTTAAGTTATTAATCCATTATAGAGTCTAATATAAAACAATGTGTCACTTTTTATATCCAATTTTATCAAATTTACGACTTTCTTTTAATTCTGTTTAATATTAAAAGATAAATTAAAATTTAAAACGTCGCCATTTTGATTCGCTTCGTTATTTCACTGGTAAAATCCTAAATTATAAGAAATTCTAAAAGAAACCTTTCCGCTTTTCATAGCCAAATAAATCTATTTTGTAATACATAATTTACGGTAGCCTATGTTTTGCCTACGTGAAAAACAAACGTTTCACTGGAATTTCAAATTCAAAATTCTAAGATGGCGCCGATATGAAATATCGTTTACAAGAAAATTGTGTATATCTCTTTGGCAATTATAATTTTTAGTTTTAACGGTTTAAAAACAAATGGAAAAGGAAAGGCGGCAAATGTTTAAGCCGCATTAGTTTTAGCACTTTGTTTTTTAAACAGAAATGTTTAAAACGAAAGCCATAAAGTTTTCACATATATAAACCAGATTATGTAATAAGTAAGGTGTAACGTGCAAACCATAAACACACACTAGGAAACATTTATTGAATGTAAATGCATTATTTAGAAAGATACGAGCGCGTAGGACCCAATTTCTCCATTTTAATAAAGCAGTTATTCCCAAACACTCGGTGGCGGCCGTACATCACGGTAAATACGGGAAGACCGGATTTTCGGTAGCGTAAACGAACGTCACCGGTGAACACCATTACTACGGGATTACGACTGAGTTGTGTTGGTGATGGCCGCCCGATAAGGTGAAGAGATTCGATGTTGCGTTTCGGACATCTTCTCCGGGGACAATTTCTCCTCTGCCGCCTAAAGTCCTTAGATTTTGAAAATGAATCAAAACCGGGGGTTTCAGTTATCGGGCGCGCGACGCGGCGCGCCAAATCAACCACTCGATAGCAACGAAAGAAACACCTTATCCCAGTTGATTTGAACGGAGCGATAAGAGGGGCGATCGAGCGAATAGCAGTCCGAGTTCATTTCTAAACAAGTCGTTAAAGCTCAGCCAGGTGAATGCGGCATTGATCTTAATAAATACCTGACAAATTACACAGGCCATTAAAAACCGCCAAAAGAAGAGCGGTTTGGTCAATTGCGAAGTAGAAGAAACCGGAATCAACACCGTCCGCTAATTTGTGTTTGTATCGGAAAGAGAGTGAACGAAAAGGAAGCAAACTAACGAGTTTCTCAATAAGATTCCCCAGGGCAAAAGAAGTATGCTCTAAATATCCACAAAAGATTTTTATAAATTGGTTCATTTCGTGCGTGAAATCAACCAACGGAATAGGTTAAACTAATTTCTATCGACTTAACCGCCGTTTTTTCTCTCCCTTTTTTTATATCCCTCTCGGTTAAAGATGGCGGCGATGCCAATTTAATTTCAGGCCAGCGTTAAATATCCTTCTACGAAAGAGACTAGCGGAACCCGTAATATTAATAAATTAACGAGAGTTTACGAAATATTATTATCTTTTTGTGTTGATTCGTTCTGTTTTTCGAAAACTGCCAGCTTAGCACTCTCCTTACACAGCTAAGCACATTACAGCCAAGTCCCAATAGGGATGTACGTCTACCTGAAGATCAAAAGGTCAGGCGAGAGGTCCCGTTAGGACGATAAGACTAACCTTATTAGATGTAGCAGTCAGTGCCTTATTTCGTTAGAATTCCGAGATCTGCTGGTACTATATTTGTTCCGCCCTTAGGTTAGTCCATTACTCGGGGGAAACATCCTTCTTAGCTTTGTCTCTCGGGGTTCGTTGGCAGTAATATATTTGAAATTTAAATTTAACTTATGTTGTATCGGATCGTTTATTCGATATTTTAATTAATCTGAATGCTTTCCTTTTATATTAAATATTTCTAATTAAAATTTTAGATTTTTAAACATCTATTCAAAGCCTAAACTGCGAAATACTACTCTTTCTATAGGAATTAGTGTCGAAAATCATCGATAGATGACTCGATAATCTACAGAACGTGAATAGAAATATTGAAATTCGTAGATTATCTCACAAATATTTCCAAAATTTAAAAGAATACGGAGTTATGACGCTATTTTTCATTTAAAAAATCACGTTTACAGGAAGGAAAAAAAGTCCTGTATAAAATCCTGTAGGATTAGACGAGCGCTCCACCCCAATGTATCTTCGGCTTTTCGAATTTCTTTAACGAGCTGCAAAAATAAACAAAAAGTTTTGTCCATAAACAACTTTTTCTTTGTTCAAAATATTTATTATTTTGCAGGAATGTATAATGGTGCAATTAATGAGGTCATTATTTGCGAATAACTTTTCGGTCTCATCTTTTCGATTAAGAAGCAGAAAACAGTTTTGTAGTTTTCATTTCTCAGAGTTAATGTGGTGTAGTAAGAAGATCATTTAGCGTACACATAAAGTTAGACTGTAACGGCAACAAGCATTGATTAATTTCGTTGACGATTCCTTGTATATTTTCGTAAAATTTAAAGTATTATAATTAAATAAAAATACTGGATAAAACAGATCTTATTTTATATTTAATTCCGCATTTTCTTTTGTTATGTTTCTTATGAAAGAGGGAGGAAGTTTCGATCGGCGATTATCAAGCCATGAAGACACAATAGTGTCTGTAGAGGCGTCAAGTGCAGGAGTTTCTCTTGGCAAGTTAACAACTGAGGAAATTTGCCACTATCTTCGACGACACCTTTTTCGTGTAACTTTTTCTTTCGTTACACAAAATTTATTTGTTTTCTTTGTGTCTTTATATTTTTCTGGACGGTAGAAGGATCTGCTGGTGAAAGTTTTGCTCTTGTTAAAACGACGTTAAAAACAATGCAAGATTATTGAAACGTTTTATCATTCTATAAAGATGACTCACTGGCTGACTCATAATTCCTCTTACTCCCTTCCACAAGGATTACTTCGATCGAAAAATTCTGTTTTATAATATCAATAGTTATTCTTTCTGTAACTGCTCTTCTCGGCCAAGTATTGCGGTCAATTGTTGTTCTGTTCTTGTAAGCTATTGTACGTGTGTGTGTTTTATTCTGTACCAGACAGAACAATTTAATACCGCAATTGCTACAAACAACAAAGATTATATCCAATGCTTTACTGAACTGAGAATCAATTTGGATTCACTAAAGCGTAAAGCAACTTTAATCAACGTTAAATTCGGCGAAAAGGTTTTTGATTTCATTAATTTAAAAATATCGTATATATAAATATATTAGGGTGATACACATTTTACAAAATTAACGTTGAAAGAACTGATCTACGACTCGTGAGAAGATTAAAAATGGTGGAAGGAAACGGGCCTATTGTTTGCATCCAGCGAAAATGCCCACAAGAATTTTAAATGGCTTTCGATAAGCAATTACCGAAAGAATTCTTATGTATTTTAAGTCCTTTTTAATTTTCTCGAGGGGTAACCAGATTTTTTGACTTAATTTTAAAAATAAGTGAGGTTCGAAACAATAAAAAGTGGATATTACAGGAAGGGAGAGAGTACTTTTGAACTTTACTTTGCAAAATATCGAATGCATCTTTTCTTTTTTCCTCCAATAAGAGGTATAAAGTTCCAAAAAGCTGACAAATTGCATTAAATTCATAATTATTATCTGGAAATTCCATAATTTAATTGAGGAGTCAGTACTCGAAAGTTTTATTGTGAAAAACATTTAACAATGATTATTGCTCAAATGCTAATTGACTGCACAATTCAATTAGTTTTTTTAAAGTTGCCTACAGGAGAAGTTCCGTTTTAAAAGTGCAATTAACGGAATTGCGCGAAGAAGCATACCTGCGGCCAACATAAAAACTCCCTGGTCGACTATAAGCTGGTGCTAAGTATCCAGACTGGATAGAGTACACTTCCATTAATTGCGCGACACTCTTTAAATGTTAAGTTGACAAACATGACTGGATGAAGCAAGAAAAAGAAGAATTTTTTAAAATCTTTTTTAAAGTTCAGATAACTTTCCTTTTTAAATTTAACACTAATTAATTTATTACAAATCTTTGTCCTTGTACCTCCATTTTTTTTTCTTTTATCTTCATATTGTTTAATTTTTCAATTTTTCCGATCTTTCAGATATTCTCCCATCAAAGATTTTAGTTTAAAATAAATCTCTCACGTCATGAAAATGCTTAGCAACGTTATTTTACATCATAAAACTGTCGAAAGAAAAAAAAAATCTTATGAAATTCTTTACGAGTCCGACGTAAAAACAGGCAAAAATATATATATCGAATTTAATATTATAATAAAAATAATTAATGTAAAACAGTGGGTTTAAAATTTCATTTTTATATTTTGTCTTTAATGACCGAGTCTCACGTTTCCGCGCCTTTTTCATAATTAGCAATAATTACATCAAATATCTTAACCGCACGGCCTTATCACACAGCTATATAATTATCCTAAGTGTATTTTAGGTGGTACGATCACGTGACCGATAAAACGAATTTTAATATTTTAAACCTTTAAATAAATATATTAATGCGGAAAGTTAAAGCCGTTTAGGCCAAGTATCGATTCTTTCGATTTATATTTGCGTGATTCTCGAAGTTATCACGAAAGTCGAATTCTTATGATTTTATGATTTAGCATATATTCCATAATATGAAGAAAGAAAAATTGATGTTCTCTATATAAATGCATCGAAATGTCTTCGGCACGCATCTTGTTTCTTATTTATTCCTCCTGAAAATTTTCCAAAATAATATTCACAACATTAATTCCCGTCTATAGTTACTTTACGACTTCATCTTATTTACTAGATAAAGAGAAGCGTGGCATTAAAAAAAGGAAGAGAGAGAACCAAACTCGTAAATTAATAATTAAAAACAGCATTTGGACCAATCAAAAGGTATTAAAGAAATCTCGTGGGATGCCAACATCGTTTTAACAACAAGAAAGTATAATTGGATGCTCCCAATATCAATTTTTATCCAATTATCCCAATTTATGATAATCTCTTATCCGTAAGTACAAGTATCGAAGAAATTCTTTATTTTTTATTGTTATTTTAGCATCAAAACTTTTTCGTAACCGTCTCACTATACAGTAATTCATCATTATTGATAAATATTCAACCATTACAACAGACCTATAATCATGTACAGTATTACTATTATCCTAACCCTATTACATTACTATATAAGTTATATAGGTTATTCGCCATATATTATCTGTATTTATATAAAAAATGCGACTTCTCGTATCTGCATCGATTGATCGATCTAACAATCGATTTCTATAATTTTAACTATTAATCGGATATAAATCTTTGGAGAAAATATAAATTATACAGGCGAGAGACGGTGGAGTTTCTTCTACATGACAGTGTAGATCACGTAGCAAAATGAGATTTTAGTGTAAAACGAAGCAAGACAGACGGACCAAAACAGAAGTGTTTCATTCTTAAAGGCCTAGACTTTGCTTCTTTCCATTGATCTTTTGTTCTCGTCTAATCTCGCATTCTTCCTAGCGCCATCTTGCTATTACATTCCATCGTCCCAGTTCTGAAATCTCGTAGGAGGTGATAGACAATCTCGTTAAGTTTTAATGCGTATAAAACTCAATCCTATTTATTTTCAGAGAAATTGGATCACAACCATCGTTTCTATCACCTTCTCTAATGATATACTCTCCAGTTATAACCTTCCATCTAGTCTCGTCTTACCTTTTACGTTAAGACCAACTACACAATTCTCTTCCTTTAACTTTATGAATGCGCCTCTCATTAGTCGCAGTTTTTTCTCTTTGCTATTTATGGTTTCGTGTTAAAGTATCGTTTTATAATAATTGTTTGTGGGAAAAAAATCAGAATAGACTTTTATTTTTATAACTGTAATTAAAATATTAAAATTAAAATTTATTGATCAAATTTTGAATGCTTTTGTAAAGATTCTCTGCGGATTTTTTTCTCCTCTTCCTTTACTTCAGAAAATAATTTCTGTTCTTTTGAAAAAAAATTGATAAAGATTTTAGTTTTAAATTTAATTTGATTTTTAATTGTGTTTTTATACGTTTAATTAAATTATTTATCAATTTTATTAACATTAAAGAAATCTAAGATGGAATTTGATGTGAGTCAAAGACTGATTGAAGTTGTTGAGAATGCATTTGTCTTTATATATAAGTAAATATAAGATTTTAAGATTTTATATTTTGCATGGGAAAAGACGATGCCATTTAGAGATAAAGTGGTATCCGTGGATCATAAAATTGCAATAAGTAAAGATATGAAAAGCTTTGATTTTGGTAGAAAAACCGAGAATCTGACAATTGAAGCCAAGTGCAAAAATGAATTTTCATGTTGCGAGGTCGACATAACAGATGCAGATATATCAAGATGTAAATCGGAATGGGACTAGATCATCCATTACACAGAAGTAAAAATAAATGCCGAATTCAAAATTTGATACATTATGTATGGAATATTTTTCTAAAAGTTTAGCATCGTCCATCAAAAAAAGATCTTATTATGTCCATTGTATTGTTGATTACTTTTACATTTTGAAAATGCCGTACGTGCTCGTTTCGCATCAATTTTCTTGATCCAGAAATATCATGATGGATCACTATTACGTAGAATGATTGCTTCATCAATCTGGAAATTGTCCGATCAGGAATGCACGAATATTGCTGATTTTGCAGTAATGTATGACTTTAACAAAAACTTTTATATCAAAATAAGGTTAATGACTTGTTACAGACACGGAACTGGCATCCGCTTAATAAAATCAAGACCCGAAGTGATGCATTTTCTCAAAATCCTAGTTTGATGTTTCTAGCTTATTGCTTCTAATGCACTATCATTTTTATATTTCTTAATGAAATTATTTACGTAAAATTCTTCAAGACGTTATTTTCCATGTAAATCACGTAACTTGAAACGAACGATGTTAAGTGACTGATTGTTGCCCATTTCCTCCAATTTACTCTTTTTTTTATTCGATTTCTTCGGTTTTATTTTTTTATTTTTAGAGCAGGTCTACTAAAAAGCTTCGCTTTACAGTTATATCATTCATCAAACACGTGATCCTCGTGACTTCCATTAGCCTGAGCACAGAATAGAATTACTCTGCGTGCATAAAAATGCCGTTTATTTAAGGACGTTTTTTAAAATTTCAACATTTCTAACATTTCGTCACACGATCCGGTAATGTCGCAGAAACACGTGGCTCTGTTAGCCATCATCGTCCTCCATTCACTTACGTGCCAGATTAAAAATTAAAGTGGGGGGTGGTAAGAGTTCTGATGTCTGTTACATAATAAATCGAGCGTTTCTGTATTGTAAACACAGACAAAAATAATAATAATACACGTATCAATAATGAAAGAAGTAAGTTTTATTCAAATTTAAGGATATTCACGACTAAATTTATCATCAATCTTTTCTCTCGAATAATATTTCAATATTATATATGGTCAATTTTTGTCAAAATTCTGAAAGGATACTTAGTTGGGTGAATGTGGGCGTAGTCTCTTTACTCTTGTCTAAAGATTTTTCAAGAAACAATCACAATTCAGAGAAAAAGTAAGTCGAGAAAATCCAAGCACGTTTATCTCAATATTCACTCGGACGGGATTTCATAAATCATAAAATAACCAATACTTTCATCACTTCGAAGTGATGTGGTTTGAAGACAAGTTTTAAATGAAATCTAACAATTATTGATTTCGAGTGATTATATTTTCGTTTTTTTTTAAAAAAACTAGATTTACTGATATAACCCAGAATAAATTTTTCATTAAGAAATCGGCATTCGTCCGTTTGAAAGTAGACATCGATCTGTAAAGTGATGCATGACCGCAGCTTCATCTTTGCTTCTATCGATTCTAATTCGACACTTTTAAATATAAAGAGTTCTCTCGTCTGTATTTATTCTGGAAGATAAACACATATAATTGACTCGATAAGATTGCTAGCTTCGCATTTATAAAATAAATAACTCGTTTCGACGGATTTGTAGCTTCTACGCCATGATCATGATGGGTAATTTTATTCTCCAAAGCCTCTAATACACTGGGAATAAAGAAATTCCAAGAAATAATGCGAAGATGGTTATGAAAGTATGGAACGTAAGTGAAAAATTAAGGTCGAAAATGTGAAGAGGAGGAAAGAAAAGGTAAGAAAATGGAAGTATTAAGGGGAAGAAGATATAATGACAGGAAAAAGAATTTGAAAGAATGGCCGAGACAATAAAATTGGGAGTCGATGAGTTATAACTGTAAAATCTCATTATACGCTCACGCATTTTCCTGTATTTTACGTTACTTAAATCCACTTTACGTCAAACTAAAATGATTACTTCCGTATCTAACATTCGTTTCTGCTAATGTTTTTGGTTTTGTAGGCCTTTACAGAATTTCTTGCGTTAATGTTTCCAGATTTGTTGTTATTTTAGATTTGGCAAAGAGCACATATTGTCAGACATCATAAAACTCGTCATTAAGCTATTCGATTAGTGTTTTTTGTCGATTCTTCTCGTAATCGGATAAATAAATACGATATTGTATTATTAGGTTAAGCCATCATTTGCTGTATCCTGGATAATAGATAACTCTTCCGCAATACGAAATAAAAAAAAGTATATTTTAGATAGAAATTCTTCTTTAATAGACAAACACAATAGAAAAAACCGGGGAATGCTTTAAAATTAAAAATGGCAAAAAATCGAGAAGCGATTTGAAAGAAACCAATAGACAATTATCGCAAAAAACTGGGCATTTATATAGAGAGCAATCAGAGATCGAACGAGCAAAACGACGAGCAAACGTCTTTCTCTAAGCTGTTTATGTGTCGGAAAAAAATCGATAGGAAAGAAAGAAAAGCGTGTAAGTAATTTTGCGAAAAGACAATTAAAAAAAGTAAAGTAATTGAAGTCAAAAGCGGAAGTAAAGTCAAAATGTGACAGGAGATAGTGTGATAGGAGAAGAGTCGCCATTCCATTTAAATTCACCCGGGGACTCTATTTTTCATTCCTTTCTAGCACTCGAACTCGTTGAGCCGTGTCCAAGTCTGTCTCTTAGGACTGCTCGCCGTTTACATGGTCCGTCGAAATCGACCCTACCCCAGGGCTCGACAGGGACCTCTGCAATTCCGTATTGCTGTCGTCACCAACTGAAGCTGCTGCACTCGACTGATAGCAGAATATATATTTATTCTTCTAAGCGCTCTACCTTGATTTATCCAATGTTTTTTTAATTGTTTCTTTTGTCGAAAAACATTGAAATGTTGTTTTCCATCTTTAACAATTTTTTTAGCATTATAAAAATATTTATTCTGGAAACTTTCGACTAGCGAAAACACGAAAGCGTTTAAGCAGTTTATCTTAAAAATAGCAGATGCGATACGTGTGTGGATTGTCGTGTGGTCCCACGTACAATTTTATAGGATTAGTCGAAACGTCATAAAATTTTATCGTTAAATCCTTTTCCAAATTTAATAGGTCACGATATATACACTAAACCCGAGTTATTTGTAACGGAAGTACACTAAGTATCAAAATGACAAACAAGTCATTTTTGTCTTCTCTCGACTTATATCTCTATACGCTGCATTAACCGGCTTATGGGAGAAGGATGTGTACACGTGAATGTGATAAAATTGGTAAACCATCGTGGGAAAACGATACAAATTACAAAGATTTGGCGAGCTCAATTTATAAATTCAAATGTTAATTTTTGCTAAGAGATAAGAAAATGTGGAAAGTTTTCCCTTGTTGTTGCAGCTCTTAAAGTTCCGGTAATCGTTAAAAGGCATTTAAAACCAGAATTAATTTCAAGGTGAGAAAATCAATTTCGTCCAACAATTCCTGGGAGGGATGAAAAAATCCGAACAAAGTTAAAGGTATTCGAAAGTTTCTTTTAGATTAACCCCAAGATACTATACTGTAGCCATGGGTAATTGACAAAGAGTGGTAGAATTTTCGACTGCGGTAGAAGAATCAACGATACCTGCACATCTTCTCGGATTTCTGATTACTTCTCTGAGTTCAGCGCAATTTTTTCTCCGTTTAGATATCTCGGACGTGACAAAAATAAAAGACAAACAAAATGTCCCACTGGGTGAAAATTTGGCACGGTGCCATTCGATTCCCACTTTGGAACAATCTTTTAAAAATATATAAAGTTATAAACATATTACGGGTGGCATCTTTTCACAAAAGTTAATTTATTTGTATTCTCATCCACTCATCGAAATTTATTCGAATCGTGTTCGGAGATATCCAAAGAGGCTTTCAGCCATCTTTTGGTATCGTGATAGAAACTTATAACGAGCCACGCACCGGATTATATCTGCCACGTTGCCGATTAAAACTATATTCTTTAACGAATTGCCGCCATTTTTGCATAAAGAGTAGCGGAGTGCGACAGTTAAGTCATACAACTACAAAGGATGATACATTTTTCAGTAAGCTTCGTGTTTTAGCCAATGTAAATAATAAAAATCAAGACATCAGCGAAAACATTTCTGAAGGGGCGGAAAGAGTTAGAAAAGTAAAGAATCATGATTCCCCAGCCACACCCATGCCCATGTCTGTTATTCTCATCACGTAGCCGTTCCATCTGTTATTCCAGCGATTGTTCTTGTTGTGTATGATATCAACGTAGACTTTACCTTTTCACTCGAGAGAGTATCAGAAACAGAATTTTTATTGTAGCAGTTCATACTTGTCTTTTGTGTTAATTCTGTTTCTTTCTCGCTTATTCGTCATGAATTTCAATGGTTACCTTTAAAAGTTTCTGCTGAGAAACCACGTCCAGAGAATGAAGCTCATAAGCCACAGTTGTCAGCAACAAAGTTCACCGTAAGCAACTAAGACATTGTTCCTACATATTAATAGATATATTTTTTATTTGTTGTAAGATGTAAAGTATATTTTTATTTTAAAAAAAAACACCCCTACATTTATCCTATTTAAGCATCTCAGTTTATTGAAAATCTGACATCTTTAGATGGGATATGTTGGGTGCAAGATCACGAGAAAGAATATAGATGAGCGCTGGTAATAAGATGAGGCATCGCGTAAGATTGTGAAGGGTCTCATACATTTTAAACTACACGAGAAATTATATAAGAAGAATAGATCACACGAAGGATCTTGTCGTGTGATCTCTAGATTAAACGAAATCATTTCGGAGAGATAACAGATAAATGTTTCCTTTTTTTTCTATAAAATTAAATTAAGTAAAAAAAAAAATAGCGAGTAAAAATTAAAACCAACAAAAATTAATCAGATAATTAACTGAGGGTAATCAAGTAAAATGGAAACGCGTTGTTCTTGAATCAGTCACGTGTTTCGTGATCGCCATGACGTGACGATAGTTCGAACACGGGCGGATGACGTTGAAAAATTTACTGTGATTATGCTAATCGGCTGATATACTACATTATAAATTAAATTAAGCGTTATCTAATAGATCAACAAATGTTTTTGTCTCGACAAACGAAAGAAATATTATTTTCATTTCAATCTTTCAACCTGTGAAAGCATCGTTTTAATCCCGTTTAATAGTATTTAATGTTTATTCAATAGTTGTTATATATTCATTAAGGATAGGCAAATCATTAAATTTAAATTCAATTTTATAGCAGCGATAATTTAAAATATTACAGAAATAATTTTAAAAGAATTTTGTTGGTGTATCACTATACAGTGCAATGTTGTAATATCTTATCGTATGAATAGAAGTATAAAAAGAAAAAAAAAATTTCATCGTGTAACTTCAATTTCCAGGTTTGGTATAATTAAAATCAAAGCAGAAATTCCAATATTTTTATACAAAAATTTGCAGACGAGAAAGAAGCAAAACAAATAATTAGTTTTCTCTTTTAATAAGCAGTAAAGATAATACAGCATTCATAAATCTGGATAATAAAACGTATGCAGAATCCGATGAAACTAGTATTACACGACAATTTTTCTTGGTAAATATTTACAGAATGACCAGAGTTTGATGAAGACTTATTGGAAAATAATTATACGGAATTTCGTTAATTGCGGTGATACTTCCGTTCTAATGACCAAAGGTCAAAAGTAAACACGTCACGTGGTGGTTGATAGCATCTACCTTCTTATTTTCTTTAACTTTTACTTTAGTCATTACTTAATGGATGCTTGTGTAGAGATGGTAAATGGTATGATGTCGGTCCCGCGAGATGCTATGGAGCAACTTGTTTCTCCAGATAAAAAAAAGAAAAAGAAAGGGGGAGGAGGCGAAACAGAGAAGGACAAGATTCGGATTGAACTAACCATCTTCTGACTATTAGTAGATTCTGGTGCGGATAACGATGCCCCTCTGCTGACATAAAGTTTGTTTTCTTTTTCCAGACTTCAACAGTCACTTCTGCATCCAATCACAGAATTTAGAATCGTGACTGGAGTTTTTACGACTGCTAAAACAACATAGACTTTCACTTTATTCGTCATTATTATTTAGGTAATAGTTTCTTCATCGGAAAAAAAAAAGTATCTTTAGAAGATTGATTTTACCGTTTTAATCTGGAAAATTTTATCGAAAATATAAACTTTTGCTGTAAAACAGAGACTCTTCATTTAATCGACAGAAAGAAGAAAAACGGGAGCAGTTCTTATTTTCCGGATTGAAGCAAATTTAATTATGTACATACATTTTTTATGAGTTTGCCGTGTGACTGCCGCGGAACTTACACGCTGCGTTTAAAAAAAAAAAAAAAGGAGAACAAATTCCGAATTCCCAGCAGGAGAGAAGACATCGTCCAACTCCCACTACTTAGAGTGCATGGAAGTTGTCAACCGTAGAATGAAATTATTACAGCTATCAGTTTTACGCCCATAAACAAAACCGTGTTTTCTAGTCGTCATCGATAAGTTTCGACATTATTACCGGATAAACTATTTCGAGAAGGTTCGATTGACACGAAACGAGGAGAAAACAAACCCCCGGAAGTGAAAGTAGATCCCGCCTCCGCCATTCGCCATATCTTTTAATGGCTGGCTTGTAAGCAGACTTAATGGGCGCAGAAGGTTGAATAAACAGGCTCCTGTTGCTATATGGAAACACCCATCTCTTTTACCCCTGTCTTTCGGTGTCAGCAATTTTACTGTCAATAAATGACTAGGTAGAGAAACTAGTCTTTTCAACATCCACTATTATCCTTTTGGTATCGCCATTTGGAGCAATCGCTTAGCTGCAGAGAATTGAAACACCTGCATGATCCACAAACGAACAAGTAGAGTGGATCAGGTAGAAAAGAGTGCTCGAAACTCTGACGAATGGGATAGCAGGTGGTGGAAGATAGCATAGATCTCTGTCGCACTCGGTTTGTCGGATAAGTGATTGTAGTGGGTAGTTCGTCTTGGCTGATCCTTAAGAGTATTTCCTTTTCTGGAAACGGGCATTGCCTGTTGCTGTGTTTGGAAATATCTTCTTAATGGCGATCGAGATTGTCTGATATTGTCTCTCTTTACAGATATATCTCTTAAGAATCGTAAAAAAGACTTTTTCTTTTATTGGTCAAAGTTTTTTTCTAACCCGTGTTGTGGCCAATTCCTTCTCAGTAGGATTACCACGGCTATAAGTAATCGATAATATTAAATGAAAAAATTTTTCCCGAAAATTGTTTAGAATTATTATGTTCATAAAAAAAACAATTCACCGGATTTTTCTTTTTTTATAAATTAAATATAAAATTATTAAAACTGGGGAAAAGAAGGTATTTCCACATGATTTAAACATTGAGAAAAAGAACTAAAGTTACTTCTGACTTACCTCTGAATATTTACACGGTTTATTGATTTATGAATACGAAATATTCTATACGTCAGGGTCTATATTTATTACGTGAATGCTCATTGAATTTCTTTCCCGACAATATAATAATGCGTCTTTGAAGCATTCTTTAGGTTCGTATTTTTAAATTCTGGATATTATAAATCATTTATTTTGCTGCGGACTCCTCGATTTGTCATACGTTTTAGTAGGCATAATATATCCGTCATTTTAAACACGGATGGTCGCTGTCCACGAAAACGGGTGAATGAATATTTCATGGGAAAGAAAATGGAGAAAAACTTATTTAAGCGGAGCCGCGGGTTATGCACTTTTCCAGTAGAGAATTGTTAGGCGGGAAAACAGGATTAACAAGCATGTGTTAGTAGCAGGACGGACCGAATAAGGAACCGAGCTAAATTAATCACAGAAGCACGAGCAAGCAGTCATTTTGTTTCCCTGTCGTAAATTGAAGTAGGTTTTGCCTGGAAAGACTTTTAATTAAAATGTCTCGGCCGACGAGCACACGATTTGACATCAGAAAAGTCTGGATGAATCATCTGTCTCAAAGAAGTGCAGCTTTGACAGACAACGATACCTGAGAAGGGGAAAAGATTTTATTCCCCTCCTTCCTTATCTAGAAGAGAGTCATTTTCATCTTCACTTCTTACTTTCAGAATTTGCAAGATTTGTCGAAAAATTAAAAAAAGTAGGAAATATCGTTTTGAAAAAACAAGTCTTTTGTGACCTTCCTAGCGATAAAACTTCTCTCTCTTTACTTGTTTAAATTGTCCTTTTTAACAGAGAAAGTCTCATTTCATATTCGACTTTTAATTTAACCGATGCCTTTCCATTGTTTGACAAAACTCCCAGATACCTAAAACTATCCAAAACTTCTTTTTGTATCGCATTTTTCTTAATGTTTTTTAGAAGAGAATTCGCTGTATAGTTTTTCCCTTCTCCTTCTAAGGAATTTTTTTTTCTCCTTTTTCTAGTGACAGTTCAAGACGATGATTCTGTCATCTTGTTCAAACGACGTCAAACTGGTGAATCTAAAAACTAAAGAAGTTACTTTCTCATCCATTATTTTTATTTTAACTCTTCGACTTTTTTTTCAAAATACTCATAAAAATATAAATTTATATATGATATTCGAACAGAGACAGACAAGTTACTTTACTCTAGTCAAACATTAAGAACGTAAACATTTTATTGTACTGTATTTTATAAGCGTGTTTCGTCTTCGAATTTTCATCCTCAAATGCTATTATTGATGCATTTATCTAGCAAATGAGGTGTTAATGTAGGATTTACGTATAACGCCAAAATAAGATTGATATGTATGTCAAACTCCGTAATTAAACTATTTTTAGTCTTTCTTACATGCAAACAATGGCAAACGTTTAATCAACTTATTCTTTCTTGTAACTCCATAAAATTGCTGAGGGGATTCTCATAATCTACTTCTTCGAGAATAGAACAGAATGATTTAATCTTGAGAGATGAATACTTTGCTTTAAACATAATTTTTACAGACCTTAATCAAAGTTAATTTCTACAATTTAATCGAAAATATATCTCGTTTCTAAATTAGATTTCAATAAAATTTAAGTAAGAGCTAAGAACCGTATTAATAGCTTGATACTTTAAAGAAATTGGAGGTGACGCTTTAATTTATTTCCAGCAACATAAACTTGTAAATAAGCTACAAATTCATTCCAATTTTCAATAAAACCGTAAAATATCGGTTTAAAAAAGTTATAAAAAAATATTTCCGGAGGATTTATGCACTTCATATAGTTTATTTTCCTGGTAAAATATTAAAATATGCTTCGGTTTAGCGTCTATTTACAAGATCGAAGCACAGAGAGTTAAAAGGAAAGAAGAAAAAGAAAAAAAAAGACCATTTTCTACGAACCAACAAGTCAACGAGGATAGATTTATCTTATTTACTTTTTCCCTCTAATGCTTAAACTGGTCAGAAAGTAAAGTCACGAAAGAGAAGGAAAAATGTTAGATTAGACCATACATTCGCTATTTAAGTTAAAAGTTTGAGTAGATATGATTTAGAATAGGCAGGTATTCGAAGTAAAACAGGGCAGATAAAAAGAAAAAGGTTATCTATCACTCCACATATTTCTCCGAGTGGATCTAAAGCGAGCAGATGGAGGAAAAAAAAGGTCGACAGGGAGTAATAAGATGGTCGAGTTTCGTTCAGATGAAAACTTTGAGTGGAACTGAATATCGTGCCAAACGATGTATATAATCTTTGTGTTGTATTTGAGGACAACCATGTCTGATAGGGGGAAAATAAATGCAATCCTGTGACCAATACTCGATAAAAAAGACATGAACAAAAGCAACCGTGTATCTACCCCGACTGTCCTCCGCTTCGTATTGATCAACAAATCTTATAACAAAAACTATTCTTGAAATGAACGACTTCTACAGGATTTGAAAAATGTCGAAAATGACGTCACAAGTATTCAAAAATTTTTTGGGTGACGCGAGCAATTTTTTACAAAATGACATTTTGAAGTAGAGATGACTTTGAATGATTGAAGTCGCGATCTTTCGACAAAATAGCTGATCTTTTTTTTTTATTTCTGTCCGTAACTTGTTTCACTATTTTTTTCTTTATGCGTTTACTTCTTTTTTTTTCTTTTTATGTTTTCTCCTCTAAAGTAAGATATCTTATTTTAACAATTCTTTGGAGATTAAATTTACCATTTATCATAATTTTTCTTTTTCTTTACGTCAAATGATTTTTAGTAAACTTCTTGATTTTAAAATCTGTTTATTTGGAATTAACTGAGTTAATAAACTACTAGTTTCGTGATAATTAAACATGATAAGATGATAAACGATCTGTTTTTCTACGTAAAAATCCAGTAATACTGACAATGTTACTGTCGAGCTTCCTGGATTTTATATCTTTTGTCGATTTGATAAATATATTTTTTTTTTTATTTGATGAACTCGGAAAAAAATTTTCTATTCGTTTCTGTTTATAACATACGTTCCATTAAGGGAAATACAATTTAGTCACGTCGTTTCATAAATTTTTGAAATAAATTACCGTCTTGAAAAATAGCGATAGAAGTTTATTGGTTCCTTTCAAATTTTTATATGACAGAAATAGAAGAAATAAAATTAATGCGACTTTAAAAGCTTTAAACAATTTTGATTGATAACTTTATTTTCGTCGAAAAACTTCTTCGGTGGAGTCGGATCTCGACCATTTGAAAAATTCATTTTCGGACAAAGTACGAGTGGTTCTTTTTTTTTTGCAAACTTTTGTTGTAGGTCACGTTCACAAAAGAATGTCGCAAATGAACATCGTTCGGACAGAGATAGACATCAGAAACTCGGCTATGGAGGGAGACAAACTGCTATGACAAATGACATCGGAACAGAGAATGGAGACAAGCAGTTCCTCTCACCTCCCGGTAATAGATAGTGTGTCATGTCCATCTGCAAAGTGACCGGTTTGGATCCACTTCCAAACTACTTCTGTTAAGGACACGAGGTGACCATTATTCTCTCGACCTCCTCGTCGTGTCATAGCGAGATCGTTTTTCGACTTATTCCTCATTTACCGGAATTGAATCTCGACTAACACAAAAACTATTTCGGGTCAATCGAGCTTTTAAAACCAATCGTTTTAGATATAAATTAACAAGTCGAGCGGTTCGATATAAACTTCTACCAGCCCATTAATTGGAATCTCTCTCTCTCTCTTTTTTCTTTCTATCGACGAACGGAAGTGACGTTAAAAAAGAAGAGTTAAGTCGGTTTTCATTTGGCTTCTTAACTTCTTATGTGTTATTGTATCACACTCTAGATTACTACTTGGTTTTCTCTTTCATCTGTTTTGCTCGATGAAAATAGAGACATTTCTTTTCTAATCGAAAATAACTTATTATCTGCCAGAATAACGTCGTAGACAAACTTATGAAAGATTTAATTTTTTTAAGAAGAAAAGTCGAAAAAGTACCGGAGGCGCATTCGACAATGATTACAACTTAGATTTAAGAGCGCTCGAGAATGAAAGTTTTTGTTCCGATTCTCAACGGGATGAGAAATTTGCGCGTTTTTCGGACCATTTTGTGGTCCGAAAATGAATTTAAAAATTATGTGGTCGTTATTTTTGCAGAGCGGTCGTAGTTAGAGATAAGAGCGAGCGCCGGTTGCTGATGTTTTGGACCGAATGAAATAGATGCGGGAGACTCTAACGGGCGCATCCCTGCGGATAATGAAAAAGTGAGACGGTGAGGATGCTAGAAAGAAGTAGGAAAACTGGCCGGTAGAGGCGCGCCGAGGAAGGTTTGCGATTGGTGGTGACGTCAGAATCGATGTTAACCGGACGGGTTAAGGTGAGGTGGGAAGTAACTCGAATGCAGACGGCATCAGGCGTCGATCGCTCCAACGTATTTCTCATCCGATCGGCAACGCTATCGAACTCTGACGGGAACAATAAAAAATGATGAGAGGAATTTCCAATTTGACATTTTTAGGAAGCCATTCATCAAAGAAGTGCTAAAATATATCTTTTAAAAATACGTCTTGTCGGGTGATTGCCTATCTGACAAATTGTCATCCGAGACTTTCGAGTGCTTCCGACGATTTTTCTTTTTCCCGTTCTGATGTCCGATTCGGAAAGGTCCCGTCGCAGTTCTGTCCGAGAAACTTTCTATGGTCTGTTCGCTCTATGCTCTCTGCTTGTCTGTGTAGGTAAGTTGCTTTCATACATTCTTCACGTTATGCTCTATTCCGCCGACACCACTCCAAACTGAGTATCGCTTGACTATTTCTTGGACACGTCGCGCCTGTCGGTGCGATATCAGTTATCGTTTTCGACCCGTCAAAAAATACCAGAACCATTGCCGGTAAAATAGGTCGACAGTCTTCACTTTTCTAAAATCGAGCGAGGGATTTAATTTTATATCTTCGACGAAACCCTCCGAAACGCTTTCTATCGACCTTTTTCCCCCTTTCCATAAGAGACCACTGCTCAAAAATAAAAAAGATCGGAAAAGAAGTGACTAAAAAGATTAACGAGAGGAATTACGAAAACTTTAATGTCGTTTCGTGCAAATGTTTATCTTTTGCTTGCAATTTTTATAAATTTTCTTCTAGGAAGCGATTAGGAATTCAATGACCTCTCCTTTGAGGGATTGATGAGTAGTTACGACGTTCATCGCGCGGCGATTGATGGCTCGGTATCTCGCGATACACTCTTCACCTGTCGAGGATCCACGTAAATGATTCAAAGAGGTTTCAAACTCGTAATTGTTTTTGAACTGTTGGCGAAAAGAAAAGAATATCGTGCCACTTTGATTAACGACCCGACAGTCACTCCTATTGCTTCCAATGTCATTTATTACCAATCACCGTAAAGAATGCGATAGTTAAATAGCTTCATCCCTCTTTTTATTTTAATTTATCTACGTTTATAATATTTAATCGCCGATGCATTTACCATTGCACATAAACTTTGCACATTTAGGTGACAACCGGCAAAATATAGTTATGAGGCCGGGTTTATGTTGCAGATTTTCGATAGAATTTAGAGTGCTCACGTATATTAAATTTTTTTCTCTCCTTTGGGAAGTACTCGAAATCAATATTTCATAAATATTTCCAGTCGGAATAGGGCTAGTCGAACCTATAACGGTAACAATCGCTTTCCACTTGACAGAAAAGTTCTTCGTAGACTATTATAGTAATACACAAGCGTCTTTTGATAAAAACCATTCAGTGGATAGTATCTTCTCTATTCATAAATTCTGCTATCAAATGATTAAACTAAGAGATTTGATTATCGTTATCGAAGTACCCCACGGTACAATTTCATATAAGATCGATCTCGGATGCGGGAAACGTCTTTTGACAAAAAAAAAATCTTTACGGGAGAAAAATAAAATAAAAATTCGATACTTAAACGAAGGCTAAATATAATATTCCAATATGGAAGAGAGAAAAGATAGGCGAGATATCACTTGTCAAAAAAGAATAGGTCGTTATTAATAACTTTTCTCACGGGCAACGAAAAATCCGCAATAGTTAAAGATCGACATTGTAAACTTAAAAGGCTACTTGGACGGATTTGACGACTCTGTCACAAGTGACTAAGTGGTTTCGATCGACTAAAGAACTTTCAAACTCCAAAGTAGAACCCAAACGGTGATTGGAGACATTAACACAATCACTCCAATTTCTGCTTTGGGTCATTTGTGAGTCTAAAAGGTGAACCCGCTTATAAACCTATTCTACTTCTTTAATCGTGCGAATCAAATGAGAGGATAAATCAATTAACGAAGTTTTCCTTTCCTTTCCTTGTAATCGAAATCGATTCTAGAAATTTAAAAACCAGTTAAAAAATGTAAAATTTCCACAGATTTTTACTCTATTAAAAATTCTATAGAAACAATTTTCTATCTTCGCGTGTACGCCTCATCAGTTCGTCAATGTTTAAAAACTAAAAACAAAACACGATGAAGTCACGAAATTTCAAACTTTGACCTTGCCGATTTAAGTAGAATTCGTTAAAAGTTTTCTCGATTGCTTTTAACGTGGTTTTTAATATTCGCAATAGAAAAGAAATTCAATTTAAGATCTGTAATTCTTAAGTTAAATCGTGTTCGGTTACCGATTCTACCTCGGCAGTCAGTCTATTTATTATTGTTATTCTATGACATTTAATATAATATACTCATAATCATTCGGCAGATTATATCTAATAATAGACTTTATAATTATCTCGACTAAATTGATTTATCTTTATTATCTTGTATAAAGACAAGTGGATATTAATCTTAATAATAATCCTAAATTATTACTGTAACGATAAATAATAAAACATATTTATTACTCAAATTTTCTGTGATTTTACGTAATACTTGGCTCCATTATATATAATTGTTTAATTATTTGGCACTTTTAATGAATTTAAGAATTTTGCAATACAAAAGAAGAGAATTATAAGGTTGAGAATTCGTTTATTTTATAATTATCTAAAGTTAGAACGGGGGAAAAAATAGTTTTATGTAAGGATATAGTTTTAATTAATTCAATTATTTGAGTTACGCTCGAGTGCATCATCTTATACAATGTCAACTTTTGTCACCTGTAGTTTAAGCAATTAAAAAATATTAATAGAGCCAATCAACGTATGCGGCCTAAACACGTGAGTGCACCTTTCTTAGTTTATTACCAATTTAAGTAAAATATTCGAATTAGCCTTAAAGGAATATAGGTTACAAGTTTTACATTTTTCCGTTGTAAAACGTAATTCTACATTCGAATGTGGTTTAAAATTCAGTTTCAAATTTTGCGTTTTGTATTTTAGATGCTTAGCGGTGTGTAATAATTCAGTTTTAACAATAGACGTGCGTGGCATTTGTAAAGGAATGGCGAGTGATTTGCGAGACGAAGGTGCAACTAGCTGATTTGTTGGATGTTTTCGGCAGACACCTCGCACATCTGCAAGTTCCCAGGTTGCATAAAGCAGGCTTAGTCGGCGTATCCTCTCTCAGGCAATGCTGACAGTAGGTCGTGTTGCAGCCATCAGAGACGTTCTGTCGTGAGACAGATTGTCCCATTTCTCTGTGGAGCAAATCTCTCGAGCCACTCAGTAATTTGTCGGTTAAGTCCGCGGGGAGACATCCGCTAGTCACACTTACTGTCACAGTTGTACCGATCCAACTTGTGTTTACTATGGGAATAAAATCATCTTTCTCCTTCGTTTGGCCGCAATAATTTCGTTTTTCTTTTCGCTTCCCGTCTCATAGACACGTCCGACAGAAATAATTGATTTCGTTTTCCATTAAGCTTGCATAAAATCTATTAAAAGCGCAATCCTTTACGACCATGCCCGAAATAAAAATGTTTACAGTTAGTGCAGACTCATTTTTAGAAAATGTTACTTTTCAAGCTGATAATGGGAAATTAAAATGCTCTCGGTCCTTGTCGTCTACCGTAAATATACAGTTTCGAATCGACTCTAATGGTTCGTTATAAACTTATACGACTTATGCAACTTTTACAATGGCCAATAAAGATTTCTTGACATTATCTGCCAAAATATCATTCGACTACAACGGAATTATGTCGGGTGTAAAGTTTTATTAATAGACGAGACGCACTATGACTCGTCACAATATTCGACTCCCTCGGAGAAATAAATGTATATATAAATGAAAACAGATATCAAGAGTGACGTTTAATACAGTCACAAGAGATAAGATCTTTCTTTGTGTCAGTCTTTTAAAGTTCGGAAGTTAGAATAAAAGCGCCTTATCGTGCTTTCGAGTTTCTTTGATTAATATTACAAAATCTGTGTAAAATCTTCGTTCTTACAAAATTATTTTTACTTCTTTCAAAAAAAAATAATAAATAAAAAACCATATTTACGGGTATATTTTCTTTATAACGGAAATTTATTTTTGTCCTTTTAATTTCCGATTTTTATTGAACATTTTTACTTATAACAAAGATGTTATTTCGGTTATTATGCGATGCCATGATTATGTTTACGAATCCAACGAATCCTTACGTGAGTCTCATTTCACGAGGTTTCTATACAAATCATTTAGATATAATAAAAATCTAAATATTTCATATATTCATAATTAATTCTCATAAAATTTAAAAAAATAACTTAAAAGAGTAAAAATATTGAGAAGTAATCGAGAAATTTTTAAAATAACTAGCAAAAAACACAACGATTTTCTCCTGTTATTGGAAAATATAGGCTATATTTCATAAGCATAAACAATATTTTTGTAAGTGAAATCGTATAATCAACTAAAAATTTTTATACTTGTTTGTACAGAAGTAAGGAAAAATAATATTAGTCTTCAGTCGCTTTAGGAAAATAAACATTTCTTCCATCACAAAATAATAACGTCTTGTAATGTACAGTACAGTACAAACTCATCACCGAAAGTCCGTAGATCATGGTTAAAAGAACCTCTAATTGTTTTATACTGTTTTTTATATTAATTACTGAATTAAATGTAGGATTTTTATAGTTTTTATGGCTACAATATTAATTACGTGAGAATCATTAATTCTGTTTTGTTACAAAACAATAGACTAACAGTCAAGCAGTGTTGACTCCCGTTCATCCAAGAACGATCCGGATTAGAATCAGATGGCGGATTTCGCTATGCTTCTCCTAATTATTCTTCGCTTAGTGCTCACAAAGCGTAAAGAAGCATTGATTAAAAAAGAGAAAGAGAAAAAAATATTGTTATATTCGATTTATACGTGGCGGAAATACAAAACTAATTTCAGAATATATGTATTTTATTCTTATAAGTAAGTAATTTTGCATTGGAATTGTAATAAGCAAGACATGATGTAGTGGAAGCTCGGGTAGAGAAAAAGTCAAAAGGGACACAAATTGTGTGTTGGCTTTCCTTTGAATTTTCGCCATCAAATTGCAGCCAGCACGAATATCTTTCCTTATTCTTTTCTTATCGAAATCTAAATTGTTAGTTTCTTTTGGGAGCGTTCCTTTGAGTTACTTTGGGATAAAGGAATTGTATAAATATAAAATATCATCTTGTACCGATATCGGTTCGAAAAGAAAATACAAATGAAAATAGATTTATTAAAACCGCGACCTCGGAGTTCAAGTAGAACAATTTTGAAAATCTTTTGACGAATGAAAGTAGAAATAGGGACGGAATGAATTCTTTTGCCATTTCTTAAGTTTTCTTAAGACACTCGTGTAACACAACAGGGGTCCCAGTAACAAAGGACCGCCCGTTTCGTGTTCATTGTGCAACGGAGATTCCATTCTGTAATCATTTGCATGGAAGAATGCGTCGCTCGGGGGCGGACTATCCATCGTCCGCCATGTTGGGAGGGTCCGAGCATCGTTGGAATTGCAAAACAGTTCTGTTTAGCACTTTGTTTCCAACGTTTACAAACGGAAACTGAAAGGGGGCATTACCGAAGTCTTTGGCCACTATTTTCTCGGTTGTAATGCTCCGAAATGTAGGTCGAACCATTAAAGATTGTTTTAGATGGCCGGCCATAAAATTTTTGATCTGTTTGCTATTCAAATAATTTTTAAAGCTACACTCTTTCGGATAAATTCTTTAAGATTAAAAGGAGAAGCTCGAATAATCCGAGATTACAAACTATATATCAAACGGTGGACCATTTATCAAATTATGTCCATATATCAATAAACACTTAATAATAATGTTAGGAAGATAAAATACCTGAGTTTTGTATCCTAAACGTTACAAGTTTAATAATAAATCTTAGCTATCGCGATATTAAAGTTTCCATTTAGAGCGGAGGCTAATCATTGATCATTACATATCGATTTCCCATCATGCTTCGGTCAACCAGTGACGGTTCCATTTCGATTATGGTTTAAGTTTGGTTAACTTATCCAGTAATTTATTATAAATGTATTAACGAAATTATAATTACTAGAAATCACTCTATCCAATCGGAAAATCACCCATTTTGTTTCTAACCGTTGCATCGTTTAAATACAGAAAATGCCGCTCTGCAAGATGGCCGTTCGCTTGTCTATCTTCAAAATTGTTTAACTTATCTCATTTGTTTAATATATAAATTTACGCGCCGTCAGAGTTTCATGCATTATTAATGAGTATTAACTGATATTTCAGCTTAAAAAATCTTTTTTTTTTCTAAATAATAAAAATAAAAATAATAAAAAAATCGGAATTTAAAAACAAAAGAAAAATCGATAGAATTAACCAAATTTTCGCGTCCACTCGATAATATAATTTTAACCCGAGTAGCTATTTTTAATGCTTATTTTCATTAATGATACTTTTCTTTATTTAAACAATTTTCTTAAATTATTTAAATAAAGAGATTTTATTTTTAAAAATTGTGATATTCATTAAAAAATATTATATGGAAAAATTCGAAAAAAAATCTTCTATTTTATTCCACTTAAAAAAAAGGATTTTTGAAAAGTATTTTAAACATATTTTAATTAAAATGGTTTTAGTCATTAAGAGTAAGTATAATTATAATTTTTAAAATCGAACATCTCGCTTATTATCAAAGAAAAAGAAAAAAAAATCGAAGTTTGAAAATTTCAGTAAGTGAAGTAAATTTTCAAAGGAACGATTTTTAAAGTGATGTCAACGATTCTGAATTTTTTATATTTCCTAAGCCAACTTTTTGTTCAAAACAAAAAAAAAAAAAAAAAAGGGAAAGGTTTTTGGAAAGAGAGGGAAAGAGAGAAAAGGAAAGAAAGATGGGAAAATGGAAGAAAAATTGTCGAGCCTTTCTCTCATTTCTTTGCTCTTTCAGATCGCCGTTTGATGCCGTCGTATAGCCTTATAACATCTCATTCAGAAGAAGATATTGTTTCAGAATGTCACTGTCATGTTGAGCTATTCATCATAAAAAACTGTTAGAAAAGAACTGTTTCCGAAGAAGAATAACTTTGCGGTTATGGAAACTTAATGATAAAGTGTTTGGCTCATAAAAGGCTCTCCTAATACAAACCTCTTTACAGATAACAGATATATATATATATATATAAAGAAGTTTAACAGTTTTTTACTAGCTTATTTTATGAGCCGTTTCACCTTTAATCAATTAAACCGACATTGAGCCAAGATAAATTTCACTTTCTTTTTATTTGGTTGAATATTTTTCTAGTCTATTAAGAGAATACTTTACATTTCCTTTTATTTTCTTCTTGATTTAATCTTTTATTTTAGTTCAAAAGTTTTACTCGGTTGAGCCACGATCTTATTTTTTTATTTTTTATTTTACTTTAAACTGTTTTCGTAAACACATCTCTTTTATTGTTTATAAAAGACGAAATTCTCATCTGGATTAAAGATAAAAGATTAAGTCTTAGCGTGCAAGTCTCTTAAAATTGTTAGTGTATACCGAGGAAAAAATAAAAAATAAAAGAGATGAAAGCATCTTTCCTTATAGTAAATAGAATATTACTTAAACAAACTCCGTTTATATTTCAATTCGAAAATAAATACATAAAAAAAAATGAAGGAAAGAAAGTCATAGCTTCCAAAAATTTAAATCGAATAAATGTTTTAAAGCATGCATAATTAAATATTGAATTTGTAACTTAAAAAGTGATTAAACACTCCATTTTTATACTTAAATTTATAAAATATCTTAGAAAATATTATTTTTCATCAATTTTTTTTTTCTCTATTAAAAAAAAAAAAAAAAATATATATATATATATAAAATATTCAAAGATTTTATACTTAGAGAAGATAGTAACAAGGTTATTGCATTTTTGAATAATGTTCATTACAGTTTTATGCATATTCTTTTTGGTTAATCAATAGCAGTTTGATTTAAATTTGGAGAATTGTGTTCTAGAAAATATGTTGTATCAAATAACCAGAATTAAGAGAAGCATTAATCCTGATAGTAAACGAGATCGGAATATCTTTTTTCTTCCCCTTTTGAATTTCACCTTTGTAAAAAATACTACCCTCGGGCACAATTTATCAAAGATGAAGAAGAAGAAAAAAAATATATAAGTAAACATCATTTTGGCATATATTATCTAAAAATAGATCATCTCATCTATATATTCATCGTCTGTCGTGTGCAGTTTCTTATCGTCTTGTGGAGAAATGAAAAAAAAAAAAAAGACACACACCATAATTTGATCTAACCTTTTTTAAAGCAGAAAAGTTTTCAAATTTATTATGTAAATTGCATTTAAAATTTTATTTTAAAATTATCTTTATGATTGCGATAAGATTAAATGGATAAAAAAAATATACATTCTAAAAAATAAACATTTGATAACAACTTGACAGCGGATATGACGAAGAAGAAGAAGAAAAAAAAAGACGACAAAAATGATTTCGGTTCTTAAAATCGAATAAATGTCGTAGCAGAATTAAATTTAGTACATATATATTATTTATTTTACTTTCTCATTCGTATTTATTTAGTTGGGGTTTTTTAAGTTTACATCACGTGACATGTCCAAATTATTTCGTAGTGACTTAGCGTGCTATTATAGTAACAATTCGGAGCACATAAACGTGGAAGATTTACTATTCGCCATTTTTATCAAGTTATGAGTTTTTCTCTCTCTCTCTCTCTCTCTCTCTCTCGACTTGTGTTTTTCTCATTCCCGAAAATATTTAGATCCATCATATTTAATAGTGTCATTATTTTATCGTAAATATGTTGTACAGTAATATGTTTTATAAAGTTCCAAAAAATTGAAATTGTAGTCATTTCACTATATGGCCCATATATATTTATATATTTTCCGTTATCGGAAGAACGATTCGGGTACAATTCTTATTTTCCACCATTTTTCAATTCGAGAGAGGAAAAAAAAAAGAATAAGTCAAAGTTGATGGTGTCTATCTCATCAACAGAGATCTTAAAGATGTCTTTAGTTGGTTTTCGACTAAAGAGCTACCTTGAGAAATATCTGCAGCTGTGTCTCAGGTGGTTTTCGAGATTTTCTGATCGGCTTGGAGACTTCTCTTCCCTGTTCTGGGATTGTCTGTTAAAGTGCGGAATGACCTCGTCAGCTTTTCTCTTCTTATAGAACTTTTCGGTCGCATTTATCCTGTGGTCGAACTTTTTTCCCCCTTTCTTTCTCCGAGAATTTGAGGT
This sequence comes from Centruroides sculpturatus, assembly GCF_000671375.1. NCBI lineage: Eukaryota > Metazoa > Arthropoda > Arachnida > Scorpiones > Buthidae > Centruroides > Centruroides sculpturatus. Next base: position 384,068 of record NW_019384441.1, read on the forward strand.
TTTTCTAACATTTCTCTCCAATGATGATTAAATCCAACTTTCTGATCCTCAAAACCAAAAGTTAAATCCTTCTCTTTTCAGATAAAACAACCGTGCATGAAACTTGTTTAATGAATTACTTATCATTAATTAAAAGCAGTTAATTTATGCACTGGATGCACTTATAAAGGTTTTGCATCAGAGAATTATCTTAATACTTTAATTATATTCGATGGTTAATCGTATGAAATATTTAAATTTGATCGGTTTAGTTAAGTAATTAAATTATGAAGTCACGAAATTTCAAACTTTGACCTTGCCGATTTAAGTAGAATTCGTTAAAAGTTTTCTCGATTGCTTTTAACGTGGTTTTTAATATTCGCAATAGAAAAGAAATTCAATTTAAGATCTGTAATTCTTAAGTTAAATCGTGTTCGGTTACCGATTCTACCTCGGCAGTCAGTCTATTTATTATTGTTATTCTATGACATTTAATATAATATACTCATAATCATTCGGCAGATTATATCTAATAATAGACTTTATAATTATCNATTATACGTGAACGTAAAAATTTGGAGATAATTTATATTTATATTAAATAATTTGATATAAACATAAATTCTCTCCAAAGTTTGACGTTTGTGTCTGATCAATTATTCAATTACTGGATGCCGAAATTATATATATATATATATATATAGACATAATTAGTCCCTTTCACTTGGAATTAATCATTAAAACGTAATATAAAAATATATTATGTATAAAGAAGCCAGACAAAAATTGTTTATCATTACAAATCAATTGCTTACAAGAGAAGATTTTCTTCAGTTTCTCCTTTTGGATAAGATTGAGAGAGAGACAAGCACTATAATTTAGAGTAAAGCGAATAAATTTACTTTTATAAAAGAAGAATGGATGATTGACGTCGAAGTTTCAAATCCACAAATAAACAAAGGCAAAGCTAAAAGATAAACCGAAAATATTGCTTGGATCTGATAATTGTGAAACATTGCCAAGATTCTGTGAAATTAAATAAAAGCGTTTGTCATCTTGCAACAAAAATGGGAGGTTCATAATGAAAAATTTCGTAAATTATAGTTTATCAAAACAAATAAGATTAATTTTTAAAAGAGTGTAAACTCTTCAAAAAGGGAGGAAAAATAGATAAATTTAATGAATCCGATCCTTTTATTTGTTCTTTGGCTAAGGTCGAAAGCATTTTTTTTTTTCGTGGAATTTTACTAATAAACTTTCTCAATTACTGGGAGCCACAATTGATTATTTGCAATTACTGCAGCTGCAATAATTCTTCGTGGAGTAATTTGCGGCTATACCACTAGTACTCTATTGTAAAGTTTACAAGATGTACGCGGGTTATAAATAATTCACCCTCTACACCACTCATATTTAAATGATCTGCGATTAAAATTATGGCAATTCCAGCATGGAACCGTTGCAATCTGCCACATACCGTTGCTCTCCTTCGTTCGCTATTGATAAAACATCAAGATGAGAATTTTTGCTCTAAGAATCATCATCTGTTTTTATTGTAAGCTTTGCATCTATGTATTTTCTTTATAATCATTATCTGTAAGTCATACTTCAAAAATAAAAGTCTTTGATAAATAATTTTAATAAATGTAAAATATTGTAAAATTATTAAAAAATATGAACCTGTTTCATTGTATATTCATAGGCCTGCGTATGTATATTATTGCTAATTTGTATTTTTGCCTTCTCTAATTATATTTTTAACGTATAAATTGTTATTCTAAAGTTTGTTTTTAATGTTATGCGAACCCCGAAAAATAAAATTTTCGTTTAAAATATAAATAAATAACTGCAATTCCTGATTACGTGATGTTGTGAAATGCTGCTTTGAATACTTAAATAATTTTCTATTAAATTATGTAGAAATACAGATTTAAGGATATAATTAAGCAGAAGTAATTCGATAATGGTTTAATGGCCAATTATCTTCAAAATTAATGGGAATTTTCTGTTAATCTTTCGATATATTATAATTTTATAAGACTCTCTTTATATGGATTCATAACGAAAGAAACAATAGTTTTCTCAGGTATGAAAACCTTTGAAATGATCGTTTTCCAGCTTACGATCGCATTTATCATTTCAAAAAACTTCCCATTTCTTCAAAAATATAATATTTTCTATAAAAATAAAATATAATACCATAAAGAGAAGTTTCTAAATCTTCCAGTAAAAAAGTATTAGCGAGTATTAAAAAAAAAAAAAAAGAGAGAGAGAGAGAGTTTACTTAAAATCATGCATCCATGAAGATTATTCTTAGATCATTTGGGTGCAATCAATATTTTACGGCTGCTTCTTCAAAGGTAAATTTCTCTTTAAAAAAATACAAAATATTGTAATTTTTTTGTGTTTTACTTATTGTTAAATAAATAAAAGTTAATTTCATAGGTTGCCGGTATTAATCTTATTCAGTGGTCAGATCTTTATCCCCGAGGGATCAATTTGGTTACCTCTAAGATGTTATTAATTCCGGTCACATTTTCCTTCCTATATCTTTCATCTGTTTTGATTTCCAGTAGGAGACTTCGATTTTTCGTAGTTACACTTAATCGGAAATAATACATTACAGGGAAAAAAATGAGAACAACTTTAATGAAATTAAATTATTTTTTACTAAAAAAAATCAAGACGTAAGAACGATCTTTAGTAATAATTTAAAAAAAATCAAGCTGCCCTACACATTTCTCTATTAATGTCATCAGGTATAAGCATTAATTTTTTTTTTACTGTCTGCAAACATTTCCTTGGTGTTTCACAACCGAGTGAGTAAGGAAACGATCCAGAAATTTTGTCCTGTCTTCCTTATTGATATGTCATTTTATCAACCTAGTTTTAACTCAATGATCCTATCTTCAGCATTTCTAATTAGTTTCTCTACTAGAGACAGAGTTCCATTTAATGACATGTCACGTAGATATCGCTATCATTTTGCGCGGGATTATTTATTTAAAAATTCTTTAAAAAAAAAAAAGAAGCATCATTTTTCTGTATTCAGACAAAATTTAATATTGTAAATTATAGTGGAATATTTTAAAATGGCGTGTAATATATTGTTAAAATAAAATTTAACGTCGTTATATTTTTAAAATTTATATTTATCCGGTAGCGTGTTCTAGATCATTTACTATTTACGCCGTACTATAAATATACGAAGCAATGCAGTAGTAAGAGTTATCAATAGAAAATCACAGATACTATATTGGCTAATTTCAATAACAAATTTGAATTTTGCCTGAAAATCATTTTCAAAGTGAAACGAAAATGGGAATTGTAATTTGTGATAAATTTAGTCTTCGGATTTCAATTTTCCTGTTTCTCCTGACAGAATGCTTGACGCATTTTATTGCATGTCACATATCTCGACAAATTGTTTAGTACCGGAGAAATTAATGCGTTATTGACTTTTTCTTATGAAAAATCCTGCTTTTTTTTAATGAAAAAAAAAAAATGTTTTCTATCTTAAATTCCGGGATTTTTAGTATTCACTTCTCGAATGAAAAATATTTGTTAGTATGTATTATGTATGAAGCGAGAATATATGCATCGTAACGACACGTGTCTATGTATGGTGGTGAAATATTTATTTATTTATTTTAATTTCAGGAATTGATAGTATAAAACTGTTTTTTCTCCCTTTTCTTTAAACAATTTCTTCAGACTCAGTTTTCTACCTTTTAAATCGAGTGCTAATGTCTTTATTCGACCCGCCCTTTTCGGAGTCTGAACTACAATACCTAAATTATATCTTAATTAGTTTAATTTCCCTAACTTAATTTTTTACCTCCCTTTTCCTACTGATTGAAACAATTTAATTTCTTCGACGATTAACTTATTTGTAATTTTAATTTGACTTACACAAATTATACATAATTACTTAATTATACAACTGTTTATTGTCTCAACATAATCACTTATTAATTACGGAAGTTTTTCTAAAAAGTGAAGTTCGTTTGTTGTAATTCTGAAATTATCTTTCTAATAACGTCATCCACCTAATAATTTTTATTCCCTTTCAAAATGTTGGATGTAAAAAAACCGATGTTTAAAGTAATTATTATTTTTGAAGTAAAATTACTTGAATATTTAAGTGATTAATTCTGTCTTAATGGTTCCTTTTTTTTCTCCCAACTTTGTCGGTTCTCTTCTATATAAGTATATAGTATAAGCCGAGCCGCTTTATATCGATTGCTGCTGTAGATATAGGCTAATTTCTAGTTTTATGTGCATAGATAATGTAATTAGATAAAACGAAGCTCTATATTTTCCTAAATATAAAAAAAAATATCTAGTAAAAGTATGCTTGATACGCTTAGCAAGTATGCATCAACGGATAATTTTGTCTGGAATTTATTATCCAGATTATCTTTCTTTTCTTGTTAAAATTTATATATTTATGTTTTATTTAGGAGGCGAAGCTAGCTGGGAAGAATGGTGGACTTATGACGGAATATCTGGTAAGTTAATAATATTATTTATATCTAGAAATTAAATAAAATTCGGTGAAATGGTAAGTTTATGTCTCTATTAAATTTAAATTGGTTATGCTAAGCTATATTTGCTGTAAAAATAATAAAATAAAATAATTATAATATCTTGCTCATTACTTGCTTTAATTAGGATGCTTTTAATTATCTGTAATTAAATCAATAACAGAATATAGACTCGTCTAGAGCCGTGTATAAGTTTATATCTAGTATCATATAGTTTTCTGCTTGATGCTTTTTATTATAATATCATTTAAAAATTATTTTGGCTTATTTAATAATTTAAATAGCTAATTTAGATTGTATCATTTATTTTAATTAAGCTATATATATATATACATATATTATTTCTACAATACTGTACTATAAAGGAAGAAACTGGGAAAAGACAAAAATTATAAAAATTAATTTTTATTATAATTCTATTATTTTTATAGTATTTTAATCGTAATTAGGCTAATATTAAGCGCTAAAGTTGAGGATAATGTTGTATTAGTGTTTTTATAATTAATATTGAAATGGAGAATATTTTGAAAACATGTTACAGCGAAAAAGAAGATTGTTTGTATATTTTTCAGATATGAATATAATCAATTCGATATATTCACGGTGTTTCCATGACATAGTTTAAAAACACTTGAAGACCTGTGCAGCCAGAAAGAATAAATAATGTTTGCACAGATTGATATCACGATAGAGCCTCCCATATTTGATTTTAGACGGTTTATCCCATTGTTATTCCACAAATGGCAAGTTATATTCTGACAAAGCATGAATTTTTAATATTTTCATTCTTGTGTAATTTGTATAATTCGCGTGAAGTTTTCTTTCGCAATTCCGATAGCAGTCTGTCTCCGGGCGCATAGTTTGGCATTTTCTCTTCATTCTTCTTTGATTTATTTGATGTACTGTATAATACCTGTAGAATACAAAACACCGTGGAACATAAAAAATCAATAGGCAGTACACTGGGAGGCATCTAATAACGAAATGGTTCTAAATAGAAGACAATGCATGCTTAGTGAAACTTAGCTACTTGCGGCATGGCATGAAAGATGCCGAGCTGCAGATTCTGCAAGTTTTCGAAACTATTTCCCTGGAGATTTCTCTTCGTTTCGAGCTCAAAGTGAAGATGGAATATACGAAGAAAGAAAATGTGCCGACGTTTCAATATTTTCCTCCAATAGGCCTAGTTGGCTTCTTCTTTATGCTACCATGTGTTACCAAAGGTGACGTTAGGAATATTTTTTGTTGCACTCTAGCTTATATATTATTTACAATGTATTCAAGAAGCGACATTTCCCTCTTATGGAGAGCCTTTGTTATGACTCGTCGGAAATTCTTTGGCTTTTACTTCATTACGTTCGATACATTTCTGTGTTTCTAAAAGTTTCACGGTGGTTAATTTCGGGAAATAATTATTTCTGTCCAACCAATCGTGATAAATCTTTATCGAAATATATTCAGTCATTAAATAAACAGTTACTATTGTTAACAGAAGCCGTTTAAACACCACCTTTCTCTTGTAATCGGCATATTACAAGGCAAGATTCGTCTAATGATAACAATAACTCCATTTGAACCGAGATGTTTTAAACAACTCGTAAATTAAGTGTCTTCCTCCTTATAAATATAAAACTTCGCCTGAGATCTAATAGTGCTGCTAGATTAATAATGCATTACGGAAGATTGAAAAGTATTAAAGCCTCTTTATTAAAAATTCAGGAAATTCTTACGGCTTGTTATTAATGTATAATTTTGAAAATTTTATAAATTTTAAAGAAAATATTCACTTAAAATTTAGAATATTAAATTTTCCAACGCTGACAGAGGATATTTAATTGTCTGTTTATTTTGAATCGCAATGAATTGATTCATACACAAGAGATATACTAAACAAAACATTTCAGTTCTTCTCCTTTTTTTATTAATGTTAAAAATACTGTAAAACATTTCCTATTGTTATTTGTTTACTCAGTGAAAATATAATTTTTTTTATTTGCTATAGTTATTATTGAAATTATTAATGTACGTGATATCATAAAAAATTTTTTTCATACTAAATTAATTTAAATAACTGATGAGAGAAAGGAAAATAAAATAACGCGCAAGACGGTGACATTAGGAAATAAATACAATAATGTTAAGCTTTTGAAATAATAATGGATTTTTCTATTATTATTTTATAAATATTTGTTATCAACAAAATCTACTACAATAAATGAAGAATCGCTTTCAAAAAAAATTGCGAATGATATGCGATCATAGAAAGTTATTTGATTAAAATTATTGTATAATGCTTCTTTTATACTAATTAGTAAATTTACAAATGAAGAAAAAATTCTAAAAATTATTTAGCTAGTGGCATTTAATTAAATTTTTACGAAACTTCGTTGATTGTCCGTCAGTTTATATTTTGAAATTTACAAGTAAAAAATACACTTTGGCATTTTAATAGGCTATAAAACTATAAGATAATGGAATAAAAAGTATGGCAGAGAAAATAAATCGAAACTTTACTTGGTAAAAATTTTCTGTTAATATAATTTATTTTCTTATTTTTTATTACAGCGATTTAAGTTAAGAATAAATTCGCCAGTTTAAAAATATTTTGATATCTTTAGATGTAAAATCGTTAAAACTACGAAAATGTGCGATGTTGAATTTATCATCATTTTTTTTTCTTTTATAAAAAATTCCTATATAAAAAAGTAATTTTAAAATATAACTTATATATATATATATATATACACACAAANATACATATATACAACTAGCGTTAGAATATTATTATAAAATTAATGAATAATTTTAAAGATGACTTTATTAAATTATAAAACTGATTAAATCTAAGGATGAATGTCTTATAAATTAACTAAACATTAGATTGCAACTGGAGTTTGGAATTTCCTCATTTAATTAATGACAAGTGTATTTCAATTGAAAATGTTTCCAATTTTCATTAGATAAAATCTTAAATACAATTAAAAATAGTAAATATATGCATTTAAAGTTAGTACTGTATATGACATAAAGCATAGCCTATACAGTTACATCAATGTATAAGTAACGTGGAAAGTATCAAAGTTTAATAATTGAAAAAAAATGATTAAATTTAATGAATTTTGTGTAATTTGTTTATACGCTGTTCTTATATAAGCGGTTATTACGCTTTAACTCCATTTTAAAATTACAAGAACCTTATATTTATCTGGTTGATCTTAATTCGTGTATCACATATTGATTAAACTAGTCATGAAATTATATACTTTCTCTTTACAAATTGTATTTCTTCTCCCAAATATTATCAGATTAATGGCAAAAATCGTATAATTCGTTCTTATCTTTTATAAAATTGAAATAGGAGAATTACGTTCTTCTGATTTATAAAGCTTGCTGGAATTGTTTAAAAATATTACAAAATATTCAGATTATTTATAAAACCTTAATGTAACATAAGTCTAATTTTAATTTCTGCCACTCTTTTCTTATAATTTTCTATGCTTTCGATTAGAGATACATTAGAGAAAGGCGCAACTCTCAGCAATAAAAATGTTCCGAGTAATTACGCTAATTTCTTCAAAATTATTTAAATAAGAAAAAGAGGCAGGAAGAATATTTTTTAAAAAAGATTTCGATTATAATTCAGAATAAATCAAATTTATGATGCTGTTAATTAGAAATTCATAAATAATTATTGTTATAACGTAAATTATAAAATTGTAGACGTGTACTTTAGAAATTATTTAAAAGTAATTGTTATTTTATGGTTCTACAATTTTTAAATACCCTTTTTTTTTCAAAATATGGAAGACAATACGGCAATTATTGAAGATATTTAACAATATCAGAACGAGCCACACCCTTCATTACTTCATGATTCAGATTGTTTCGCTAAAATTTTTGGATTAAGTAAATTCCTAAGTGTAAATCCATAAAATGGGACTTTTTATCTTAAATACTATCCGATAAGATAACGCAAACAATTACTTTAAGATTGCTAATGAAGATATTTAACTTACGCTTCATTTTTTTCGGATTATTCCTTAAAATATTCTATTTATTTAATAATTAAAATACGATTTAATGATAAAGGATTTTAGATGATTTCTGGAAAATTATTGTTGAATATTATGATGTAATGTATCTTGTAATGAAAATGAAACATCGTTACGACTTAATATTATTTTTCAAAATGGCGGTGGTAAGTAATGAATGAAATCACAATTATCTATCGTTTCGATTCTTGTAGAAAAATCAATATAAACGAAATTTAAATAAAAATTTAATAATAATTTATTGATTTAATTCTCATTTTGTAATTTAACTATTCATTTAGCCGTGAATGTTTTTTTTTTTTTAAATGACGTCAAGTCTTTAGATCAATTTTTATTACAATAGATTATTCATAAAAATTTAATATTTTCTTCACAATATTAAATAAGTGATTAAATAATTTATTACAATATTTTAATAAAGAATTAAAATTGTGTTTATCCGCAGGTAATTTTGTTTGCCAAATTTTAATATTAAACACAAAAAAAACCTTTTATAAAATTTCATAACAGGTTATCAGCCTCTAAGGGAAATCAACTTCATTCTAAATCAGTTTAACTCTACAAGAATAATCTTATTATTCTAATTTATTTGATAAAATGCATAAAGTATTAATATTCTATATTATTATATAATGCATAATATAGTATAATAATATATTTATAGAAATTATTTGGTGCAAATTAAAGTTAATAAATTAATATTTAATTGAGAATTTTTAAATATTAAATAAAGGATAGGAATTAATTTACAGCTCAATTAGTTTATTATAAATAATTAAATTTTGTGTAATATTACGAAGAGGTTTTTATTTTTATTTTTAAAATGTTTTACTTGCATTTATAAATATAAATATTAACTTATAACTCGCAAGTATAATTAATTTAGATTGCGCTTCGATGGTATCATTCTTAAAAATTTCTGATCTTCTACATTTCCGTGCCATATTTTAAATAAGATCACTGAATATTCTTAATTATGAAAGATATTTTTTTTCTATTCTTAGTCATTAATCGATTAAAAAATTTTCTTTATAATAATACCTTCGACATATTACAGCATTTTATTAATTTCTTAAATTGTGTTGCACATTATTAAGTTACCTAATTGTGTGATGTTTAGTGAATCGGATGAGAGCTAATTTAAATATAAATAGATCGGGTCAGTGAGGAAACAGGTAATTCTGTTCCATAAATATTTAAATGTGCAAACGCTGAATATAATAAGGTCGAAACATCTGCAAAATATAACGTTTTCCAGTTAAATTTTATATAGAATATATTCTCTGATCGATTACGCTAAATAATTTTCACTAATTATCACTTGGAAAATTGTTTATTGCATCTAATTTATTGAGTTAATACTTCCTTAATTTAAACAGCTCTTTAAATGTAATTCAATTTACAAATACTTCTTTATCACAAGCTATTTTTTATCAACTACTTTCTTAAAAAATTCAACATTTAATTCTTGTTTTTATCGATACTTTTAATTATGACAGATGGCTGATTCCACATTAAATAAATTAGTTATAATTAATATACCATATAATGTTTTAAAATTAATTTGTATTAATTCCTTTTTCTTATTTAAACATTATTAATACAAAGCAATTACAATTAGTAAGATAAATATAATAAAACACACAATTTTTTTAAGAATAGTTTCTGAAAATATAATAATAAATCGCTGTAAACAAACTTAAAAAAAATGCGATGCTAATCTGTACTAAAGATAAACAAAAAGGGATAGGTTTGCATACGCATATTGTTAAACAATCCCCGCACGTGATCTAGTAGACAATAGTTGTTTACTGTAAGAAAGCACTCATCAACTTTTAAAGTAACTCGAAGTAGATTTTGGAAAAAAATAAATAAATAAACTTTTTTTTTTCACTTAACATAAGCAATACAATCATCCTATTTCGTGTTTGCTGCACAATAAAGAAAATTTGAATCAACTCGGTGACCATTGACTTCTAAGAGATAGTCACGAATATCATGCAAATCCCGTTCACGTTCAACAGATTCTATGTAAAGATATACAAATGAAACAATCGTGACTGGAATAGATAATTAGCCACCTTTTCCGAAAGCAGATGTTATTATAAACATTCGTTTTTGCTCTCTTAATTTTTTCTAAATAATTTAGATCCGGAGATTGCCACCAGAATGGTTTGTCTCCAACGGAGGCTCACAAAATGTAAATATTATTTCACAGTTGGTATTTTGTTTGCTTTCTACCCTTTAGAATATTGATGTGGAGCAAGAGATGTTTTGTATGGTCTAATCCGATTTTCTACAATATCTAACTTTTTGGATTTATTCATTACAATATTTTTATCTTTTAATTTAATCGAATTTATTTCGAAATGTTTTTCGGTTATATAAAAGAATTACAGCCATCTGCTAAGCTTGATTTCTATAAAATTATATTTAAAATACTTGATTTTATTATTTTTTAAAATCAATTTTATTTAAATTAAAATATGATGATCAATGGAGGAGCGAGTGCCACTAGCCTTAGTCCACTAGCGTTAGTGAGTTCATAAATTATATATAGGGCCTCATAAAGTTATATATATATATATATATATATATATATATAT